>NC_136500.1:66479351-66751851 GCF_053919585.1 Euprymna scolopes
TATATTGGACTTTAAAACGACTATGCTGTAGTGAGCTAAAAAGCAGGCCCGCAATACAGAATTCCAAGAAAAAAATCTTTGTTCGTGAAATTTGCGTTTAGATTTAAACACAGGTAGAGAGTGAAGGGAAATTGTTGATAATGGTCGTAGCTAGACGAGTGCTTATTGTGAAAGTTTTAAAGAGATTCGACATTGCGCACATCGTAACCGAATTGATGCTTTGTAATTATAAAAAAAAAACATATTCGATGACACAGCTATGTTATTTTTGTCAGTCTCCTATCGGATTTTCACTTAAGCAAAAAATAAATAAATAAATAAAAAAATTAAAAATAAATAAATAATACTCACTTGTCTTTGACTGTTTGAAAGTTAGGTACTTGTACACTTTTGCCACCGTGGTGAAGTAATAACGTTATTGTTTTGAAAGCCATTCTTAATATGGGAAGGGGAGGGTTTTCTGTAACTACTCTGTGCTTCCACTTTACAATTTAATAAAAAAAGATATCCTGAAGCTTAAATTTTACCTGAAAAAAAAAACTATTTTAAAATAGCGCGGTGGCAGAAGTGCACAAACACCAAAATGTGAATATTAAAATCGAACAAGTGAAGAAGCGAAACCCAATACAATTTAAGCAAAAATTAAAAAAAAGAAACTACGACCCAAAATTCCCCCAGTACGCTTAATACTACTTTTAACTCTAATCTTTAAAAATAAAACTAACCCCTACAACCAACTTGTAACTCTAAACCTAACATTTACTCTAAGCCTTACAACTAACTTTTAGTCGTAAACATAATGTGCAAGAAGAGAGTGTAAGTCAGATTCGCGAATTATTCAAAGATAAGTCTTTGAAAATCATGTAAATTTCTTGTTGATACCAAGCCAGAAATAGAAAGATGTCCGATTTCGATATCTTTTCCTTGTAACTATCAAGTTATAGTACAGGGTGTTCAAGGGGTTTGAACTTAACGCATTTTTTTTTTAACAATATCTTTCTGTAATTTTAACACAATCTGACTAAGACATTGAGGAATTTAAAAAAAAACAATGCAAAAGTTAAACAATCTCTATTTATGAAAAATAAAGTCTTTTGTAAATGTTGCCTATTTTCAGATTCGCATATTTGTGCTCTTTCCAAAACATTATTCATGACAGATTGCAGAATCTCGTGATTACGATTTACCTTCCTTATTCTGTTCCTGATGTTTTCTCCAATTCTCGCAGGGTTTGCGATGTGTTAACGTAGACTTTTTCTTTAGTCAGGGATCTTACATGAAAATGCCGTCGATAAGCTCTTTGACTGAAAACACTTGACTCCTAATTTTTGTAAAACAATTTCACAACTTGCGTACGTCGTTCAATGCTATACTTATATTAAGTTTCCAAATATTATCTGTAAAATATCTAAAATACAGAAAAAAAATTATGAATGGTAAAATGGCAAAGATTTTCAACTCTTCAGTGACTCATTAGACATCCTGTAGAATCGTATTAACCGACGATTATTATCATTATCTTTTTAGAAGTTTTGTGCCTAATCGATTAAGTTATATAATTATTTTGGGGCAAATATATACTTGAAAGCTTAGAAGCCGTACTATCCGCTCGATTAGGGCAATTTTTATCTAGTACAAATTTCCCTTATTAAGTGCTAGATACCCCCTGCATTAAGAAGCAACATTTCCTTTAAAGTTTAATCGACAAATAGACAAGTAAATATAGACTAATCATATTACATAGCATCTGATGATGAGAATATGCATATTCTACTATTTTTTCTCGTGTATCACAGTTAAATATTTTTGTACTAACGAATCACCACTTATAAAAGTTCCACCATTAATTCAAGAAAGGAGGTTTGTTTTTTAGGTACATGGTAGGCCAAATGGAGAGAAAGATAGAGATTGCAAAGAATTTTTTTATTTAAGCATATGGGTTTCAAAATTGTCTCCAAACTTAGCTTTTAAACGTGTTTTCTCAATAAATATTTAGATCGAATATAAATAATATAAAATATTTTTTTTTTGTAGAGGTGCCGAATATTAGCTAAGAAACTTAGTTTTATTTAATTACAGGTTTGGGAACTCTCATTTATTTTTAGTGATGCTTGGTTTGACAAATCACCATTTTCTTTCCCGGTACAGAGCCATGTGACATATATCACTTGATGATTACTAAAAAAACATTTGATGAACGGATGATATCACCTGGTTTGTGCAATTTAAGCCGATTTGAGTTTTTTGGTAATATCCAAGGTACCATGTCAACGCTGATAAACCAAACACAATAGACCACTTGAAATACAGCATTCTACGCTTTATTTTACAAAAGGAACCTAATTTTATGCATACATTGGTTTAAATTGGTCTTCGATATTGTATTAAAATTATAAAAGCTTACCATTAATCTTTAGAATAAGCCACACATTTTTATAATAAGAATATTTTTGCTTTGTATTTATTTAATGTTTGCCGCCTCTAACATACTCTTTATCTAAACAAAAATACATTGCTCAATACAACGCTAATTTTCTTCAGGTTTATTTTGCGATGCGTTTTATTTTATTTTCCTATCTATGAGCAATCTAATCTCTAAAAATAATATAAAAATAGTATAGAATAAATGCGAAGAAAGAAACCTTCCACAGCAGTAACGTTTTAAAACTATAAATACAATTTTAAAACACGCCAAGTTCACTCTGAAATAACGCACATATTGCCTGACGAAGGTCAGTATGAGGCAAAAGTGGATACGAACCGAGGGTCACGCATGTTATATATTTCAATGCATGCAAGAAATATTGCACGAAACCAGTAAAGGACACAACAAAATACTATTATTATGAACCGTTCGTTGCTCTTCAACAATGCATACTTGAACATATATATCGAATTCATTACGAAAGATTTAAAAAAATGCACGCAAGAAGTGTGATATTCTATTAGAATCTGTTATAGGCTTATCTCATCTTGTCGAAGATGGACGAGTTTTTGTGTGCAATGCTCGTTTGAAAAGTTACAAACTAGTTTCAAATGCAAGAAAGTCATCGACTATATGCTGAGTTGAGTTGAGTTGAGTTGAGCTTTGCCGTGCTGATTACTATTAAGTTATCATTTTATGATGACAGCGTTCTACAAAATATATGTTTTAACGTAGAGAAAGAACGGACACTCTGAATTGGGACAAAAATGCAAAAAAAAAAAAAATAAGCCCTTGATTAGATAAATGTTTATTCGCTTACGGCTGTTTGATAAGCACAGATGTTTCCATGGATTTATATATAGGAAAATAATGTGCACTATAATTATATATATGCATGTATACATATACATACAAATATATATATATATATATATATATATATATATATATATATATATATATATATATATATATATAAGTGAAGTGTCTGTGTGTGTGTCTGTGTACATTCCCCTACGCAATAACTCTGTCAATTTTCAGTCTACAAACTCGAAATTTGAAATACAGGATACTGAGATTTGAGAAAATCGATGTGATCGGTTCTCGGCCAGAAATTTGGCTGTTAAAGGGTCAAAGTTCAACGATTTGACCTTTGAGAACCCTACCAAACTCCTCTGACAATTTGGGGTCTACGCACTTGAAATTTTTGATATAGATTCCTTAATAATTTGCTTTGAGCCCAAAGCTATAAATTTAAAGGGGTCATGATAGGGGTCAAAGTTAAAAAAAAATTGACCTCTGTGGTCTCTTCCAAATTACTCAAACAATTTCTGGTATAAATATTTGAAATTTTACATAAAAGGTATTTAGAGATAGGGCAAGCTTTTTCATCAGTTTGGGTCGAAAAATGTTAGTTACTAATATATAAATGTATGTATGTATGTCTATTTGCATGTCTGCCTTAAACTTTCAATAGAGGCAACGGATTTTACCAAGATCAGTATTGTTTTAAGTTCGACCTTTCATACGACAAATATAAAAAAATTGGCTAAAAACATCTATCTTCCTCTTCAACTAGGCACTTTTCTACAGGGTGAGTCACTTTTTTCGCCGATATTTTTTTTAAGTAATCCTCTCCTTTAGATTGTCTAGCTTTAATTTAAAATAATGTTGCTTGCGGTTTGGCGGTGGTCGTAACAGCATAAACGTTAGTTTTTATCCCGTTCTTTTCCTCATTTGCGGTACGGGTTCGAGCCTGACTTCCTACTACCACTTTTTTTTTTGCTCAACATACACATCCAAACACCCGGGCAACACCAGGCTGAAATGCTAGTTATCTATTTATCTATAAAAGTGAACGTATCTGTCTGTCTGTGTGTCTGTCTGTATGCCTGTGTACATTTCCCTACGCAATAACTCTGTCAATTTTCAGTCTACAAACTCGAAATTTGAAATACAGGATACTGAGATTTGAGAAAATCGATGTGATCGGTTCTCGGCCAGAAATTTGGCTGTTAAAGGGTCAAAGTTCAACGATTTGACCTTTGAGAACTCTACCAAACTCTTCCGAAAATTTTGAGTCTAAACACGTGAAATTTTAGATATAAGTTCCTTCGACATGGATCTAACTTAAGAACTTATAAATGTAAAGGGGTCATAATACAGGTCAAAGTTTTAAAAAATTGACCGTTTTTCTCAGCATACACCTCCAAACACCTGGGCAACGCCAGCACCCATGCTAGTATATATATATATATATATATATATATATATATATATATATATATATATATATATATATATAAATACATAAATTCGTATTCCTGTCCCTCCGTTTGTTTGTTCACAATTTCATAAATGTATACAAAACGTGTCTTACTTTTATCTTTCATTTATTTGTATATATAGTATGATATTTGCAAAAATATACAATTAATAGATCACCTTTTTGCATATGACATTAAGAAAAATCGATTTGACTAAATAGCTTTATCTTAGTTATTCTAGCAAGAGAATTATTTAAGTATTCTATTTAAAATTGTTATTTCAAACAGGGACCATTTTGTAATTTAAATAGGTAGTTTAGCGGCGTCAATTACTTGACAGCAAAAAGTCGTAAAAACTCTCTCTCTCTCTCTCTCTCTCTCTCTATATATATATATATATATATATATATATATATATATATATATATATATATATATATATATATATATATATATATATATACACACACACACACACACACACACACACACACACACACGGCATAATCACGTTGACACACCGGTTCTCGCCAGGTCAACGAAGTTAAGCAACGTATAGCCTGGCTAGTACCAGATGGGTGACCATTTTGGGATTCTAGGCGCTGTATGTGCTCTCTGCTTACCTCGGTATTTTTTCCAGTCCTACTGTACCTCAACCTGCCACTGGTATGCAACGATGTTGACTCAGGAGATTCGTGGTTGGAGACTGGGCAATTCTTGCCACACACTCTTCACGCGCAGGCACCCTTACAGTATCACCCCACACTATATATATATACTAGCCTGGGTGCCCGGCGTTGCCAGGGAGTTTGGATATGTGTGTTGAGCAAAAAAAGAATTGTTGTCCGCAGGCAGACTCGAACCTGTACCGCGAAGGAGGAAAAGAACATGAAAAAAGTGACGTCTTTGCTGTTTCGCCCATCACCAAACCGGATGTAATTTAGGTTTAAATTCAGGCTAGTCAATCGAAAAGAGGAGTGGCTTTCGAAAACATCGGCGAAAAAGCACCCAGTTGAGGGTGAAGTTATTAATTATTTTAACCAGTTTTTCCGTATTTGTCGTCCTAAGTGTCAGCTTCACAACGATACCGATCTCGTGAAAATCCGTCGTCTGTCGAACGTTTTAGGCAAACAAACATACACTCATATATATACACATTTAAACAAACAGGGGAGAATTATATTATAGATTATGTTGGACGCAATATATAGTAATAATTAAAAAAAAATAAAGACTCGTGCGTCACCACCGACAATCGAAACCAAACCTTCAGCTTATGACGTATTTTTGCCTTTGCCGCCAATGACTGGGCCATGAAGACAGAGTCACCGTAAGGGTAAAAATTAAAACATAAACCAATAGCTACTACGTTATGCGTTCGTAATGGCGGCGTTCGAACTTCACATGCTACATTTCATATTTATTTATATTTTAACACTTTTGCACCGATTGTTCCGGGCTAAAACCCAAATACAAAGTTTCGCACGGATTCAAATACTTTATATATGAAGTTTTATGTCTGTAGACCAAAAACTCTAGGAGGAGTTTGGTAGGCAAAATTTGTTAAACAAAAATATATACGTATACATAAATATATATGGAAACAATTTTGTGTTTACTATAAAGGCTTTACGCAAATATTATGCAAGTATAAATCATGTAGAATATCTGCATGAATATAATTATACGTAATAGTTAACTAAAGATGATTATCCCATAAGAAAACCGAAGCAACTAGGGAATTAATTAAAATGAATGCTTAAAAGAATATGCAAAGTAGCTAGATTTTCTGCTAGTGAATGCAATTCCATACCCATACATAACAATCGTATTTTCTTTTTAAATAAATATAGAAAGGGATTTTAATATGAATATCAATACACACGCTTGAAAAACGAATTTATAGGAGTATAGATAGATAGATAGATAGATATATTTACTGATATTTTGATTATTGTTTTCATGATTTTGGAAGTTTTATAAGAAGCTGCATGTATTATCAAGTCAGTAACAACCATTCTTTATTTATTGGTGTCCATTATAACGTATTGTCGTTTTGCGTTCCTTTTTTACTGTATGTATATTCATGTCCTATAGAATACTAACAACATTTATGTCGATAATCAAGTAATGTTTATTCCTTCTCATAAAAGTGCAAACTTCAAAATGAATTTATTGGTCTGATCACGCCGAGTTTTTATTTGCTGAAAGCTAGTACTATGTCACCGGATGCAAAATTATGTGTTTATATTAATGACGCATTAAGTATTTGAGGTTAATACCAGTTGTAATATGTCCGCTTGAAAATCTTTAGTGATCCTGTAAATTAAGAACAACAGCTTCAGCTTTTCATTCTGCAACCAATTATGCCGGGTCACTGTCAGTGGTTGCTTACTGGCAGCAATTGGTAGTGTTTCCTGGTGTTTGAATGGCAACAAGTTTCACGAAATGACTTTCACTTTTGTGTCTTTTTCAAGACACGTTATGTTTGTTCTTTCACATGAAACGTACAGAATTCTCAATAGCATGCATCAGCCATATCACGTTGCATTTTATATGTGACGTGACAAATAATCGTCAATTATTCATTAGGATCAATTTTATTATTGTAGGAACAGCGTCGTAATGAGAAATTTGTAAAAAAAAAATCCATTAAAAGACCATATAACATATTGGATTTTCCCAATAAATGAGTTCTTTATTAGGAACCAAATTCTCATATATATGAGCCTTCTTAATGGTGATGCAGACAATGTTTGTTCATTGTTGAGATATAACGACGTTGCTGAAGATCTCCAACTCCTTCCGATCTCGTTGAAAAATCCGTTTTCTAGTGTCAGGTAGTCTTATATTGTTGTAGGAGTGCTCAAATTTTGGGATCAATTTTACTCTTTAATTTTCCAAACCAGCTGCCAACATTGCCCTGCTTTTTTATTGAAACCAAGCGAGAGCTCTTTTTAGTAACCTCGTTGTTCCCTTAAGTGCAATTGTCTGGATCTCTTTTGCGCTTGGTTCAGCAGGAATATTAGTTAGGTAGGACCTCAGGTTCTTCTTCATAAGCCCTGTGGAACCTATAATAACTGGTATGATTGATGTCTCTTTAAGATTCCAGTTTCTTTTCATATCATACATGAGATCTTGATATTTGGTTTGTTTCTCCCTTTCATCTCTTTTCAGACCCCCATCATTAGGGACACTCACTCCAACCAAGGTTGCAACTCTCTCTGACTTATTTCATATAACTATATCATGTTTCACAGCAGCATTTACAAGGTAGGTGGCTATAGGGATTACATGATCGTAGACACTTCTGTGCAATTTGAAAATCTACCAAGAAACGATAAACTCCGTCAAGAAAAGAATCTATTATTTGTTTACATGTATGTAGTTCAATCAAGAAAGAAACCAAGATCAAAGTTGTCAACGCCTGCATAGAATCAATCCTTCTGTACGGCTCAGAATTATGGACGCTAAGCGTATCACGCCGAAAAAATCTCGATAATAAATATACAAGAATGCTTCGACTATTCATTTCTTTATTCCAAACAATTATCCACATCTTTATGTTGTTGCTTCACTATATTTCGGTCAGCTATTCCTCTGGCCTTCGTCAAGTACTTACCGCGACGGGAGAGGAACTTCGAGTCTTCCAACTGCGTCTTCAGCAATTGGTGCATTCCATAGTTGTTTTCGTCTCACTATGAAAGGCAGTAATTGCTGAAGACGCAATTGGATTAGTAACTATATCAGATGGAGGACGAGAAGAGAGATAACTAGAAGACAAAATATTAGTGTCTGTTATGGGAGGATTGTATTGGAGCTCTGTAACTGTGCGTGAATATATAACATCTTTATGGATGCAATCATTTTTGAGTGGGCAAAGATGTTTGTTATTACAATTACAGTTATATATATATATATATATATATATATATATATATATATATATATATATATATATATATATATATAGCACTATATATAAAAACCCAGCACCCATCTATAAATAGCATTAATTTTGAAAGTAGCAATAATGTGCTAAAACGTTTAGCATAACCAGGGGACGACTGGTTTTACTAACATTGCCTTTTATCATCCTAATTTTGATCGAGTTTTTTTATCACTCGTAAATGCATATTTTAATCGACTTTTCATTGACTCTTTTTCTCATTTGTAACTATATATTTCACTTCTATTTTTAATATTTTATCTCCACCTGATGATGATTAAAAAAAGAATCGAAAGCGCTCGTGTGAACCATGGAACATTTGTAAATACCTTCCATCTTAAAGTTAAAAAAATCTTACGAAAGATCGAAAAATGAAAAAAAAAAGAATCATTAAGCAAGGTATCTCTGTTCTTTTTATAATGTTTGCCTGAATGAAGGAATGCTGCCTAAATACACTAATATATATATATATATATATATATATATATACATATAACAGCTCTAATATGAAATTATTTGATCCGCCTCGTGCCGTTCTGCGGCATTTGTTCCTGAAGATTAACTTTTATATACTAATAATTATTTTTTGGTCTTCATATATAAAATAAATTTCACTGTGTATAAGTATTATTATATACTGAAGATATTCGTAATCGTCCTTATTTCCAAAAAAGGAGGGATATAACATATGAGAAATATTTGGAATCAAGTCTCTGCTTGCTGTTATTTGAAACCATAGCAGCAAGTTTTAGTCTCTCCTCCATCAAGGCCAGAGGTTTTGGGTATATATATATATTTACATATATATATATATATATATATATATATATATATATATATATATATATAACTTTTGTGAGACTCAAAATTATTGCCCGACATTTTATAAAAGTATACCTCTGCTTTATATGTCATGTATACATTTACTTCTAAGTTTAAATATGTTTCCAATAACGATAGGCTAATTTGATTCTTTTAGTGCTACTTGGTTTTAAACGTTGATTTTATGCTTAGTTTTTGTGTTTCGGTCCGTTGTCTGAAAGTAACTGACTCTCTTAATAAGAATGTATAAAACAATAACTTATAACACATACGTAAGCCACAAAGTTGGTTCTAGAATAAAGAGAAGTAGTTATTCACTCAAATCCTTCCTTAAAATTTATTTATGTCCCTAGCTAAAATTACGTTCCTTTTTGTGTCCCAAGATTTTTTATTTTTTATTACAATGTTTTACAATACTTATGATTACATACAGCTTGTTTTCTTTGACCTAAGTATATTTAGATTACAAAAAACTTACTGAGTCTACAAGTGTACAGATTTAAATTGCAAATGAAGAACGACCTGTGAACTATAGTTATTTGGGTATCTGGGCGATGCTAGAGACGAATTATACTTTGTGTCTGATGGACACTTTGTTGATATTGAACTTATTGACTTATCGTCTACTAAATGACAACATTAGTATGCAGATAAAGATATATGCAAGTAAAGCTTATTAATACACATACACACACAGACATATATATATATATATATAAATATAAATATATATATATATATATATATATATGGATGTATGCGAATGAAAAGTAAACCTAAAATAAATAAACGGTAATCAACGTTTCGTTCCGATTTCAGGGGACATCATCAGGATTTGGTAAGAAATAAATGCTGAAGAAACAGGTAACAGACCACATGCGAGTGAAGATAGAAAAGAACTTTATGCTCTTTCCTACTCTGAAATTTATAATGTGCGTGTAGGGAGGTTGGATTATTCTCTCTCTCTCTCTCTATATATATATATATTTAAATGTCACGTACATACATATATTCATGCATATTTACTGCAACAACACCCAGCTCAATTAAAAACCTCTCCAAATCTATTTAACACCCGCCACACTTTTAAACTGGGAAACAAACTTTCTTAACTAATGAGAAGCAGTAAATGGAAAACCTTAGGACGAAACCACTCTCAAACATTCAAACTGCAGCTCTCAGCTTCGGCCTTAAATTTGCTACCGGCAGACATTCATAAATCAGCACTAATACAAGCCCCCCAAAAAACTATAGACACGACGATTCAGATCTTACAAAATGTTTCATACAAGGAATCACTTCAATAATGAATCGGCATTATTAAAGAGGTACACATACACCTTAAAACACCTAACAAAAAATAAAAAGATAGAGGTGGCGGCATAGTAATTTTAGACAAAAATACACATCATTTACAAAAATGCAAACACTATTATCAGACAGATATACATATGCCTCTACAAACTTAAAGTCCATACATAAAGATATTGAAACCTTCAACACGTCCCTAAAACACTTATAAAACACGAAGAGAAATAGACAGCTTATATCGAGTGCGATCCCATTGCATTATATCGCCTCCCCAAACACCCCAGGCATTATATAGCCTTCCCAAAACACATTAAAAAAACCATTGCATTAATGGCCTGGCACCCCAGGAATTATATAGACTCTCCAAAACACATTAACAAAACATCCCTATGCAACAATTTCACAAGATCAAAGTGTTCTGTTCTTCAGATGCTGCACTTCAATTTCTTGCTCTCTGTCAGTGGAGGAGAAATCCTTCACGACTGAGCCAATTTTTATTTTTGTTCCTTTTCTCCATATTAAAAAACGACCCTGGTGTCTAACTCTGTCCGGTAGGGAGACATTGTAAATAGGAACAAAACATCCCCATGCGACCCATAATATCAAACATTGGCAGTGTCACACATCTTAACCCACTAATAGGCGCCATTACTACTGCACATTTTAAAATCGTTGACGACATCCAAAATAAAATAAAAACATGGACATACGTAACAAAACCATGCATAGTTTGGATATAGTTTCTTTATATACTAATGTCTTAATTAAAAATACCTAACTCTACCACTACATCACCACCTAAACAAAATTAACATCGATCTACCTTTTCCCCGGACAAATAGATACAAATATTAATACTCACCACTAACAGATACTACACGAATTCCGAGTATATATTCGAAATCCGTGTCGTATCTAGCTAATGGTTTTAACTTAACTTCACCCCTGTTCGATGTTCATTTATTTATTTAATTATTTGTCAGATCAAAATTGAGATGCTTCCCACTTTTCCCATTGTCTTCTAATCTCGTCTTTAAAAATCATAATAACCACTTCTGTTCAAATCTGACGAAGTTGTTGGATCGTTGATACGATTCAATAACAGAAATATGTGTAACTAAACAGATAAAACGGTAATAAAATGAAAAATATCTGCTCTGCAATAGTATTGAGCACCTTCTTCAAGTTTTTACTAATTACCAGTTTTGCTATATATATATATATATATATATATATATATATATATATTGTCGGATTTTAACCGACTGAAGGGGGGGCGTTTCTGCAACTCAACAGCTTAACCTGAACTCGACGTAGAAGGAAAAAAAAATGAAACTCTTAACTTGTGTGGAGAATCCTTCTCGGCTTTTCTCGTCTAACTGGAGTTGCAACGTATTGCCTCGTTGCTTACAACGACAAATTGTCTTTGTAATAGTAACTGTGAAACGTGTAACTTGACTAAACTAAAAAGTCCAACTAACACATCAACGATAGGGGTGTTTTATAACCCACAAGTTGATGCTATGCAAAGTTCAGTGCGACCCACGTGGTGGACAACAAACTACTACTACTACTACTACTATAAAATCAGTCGACCAAGCACTTTTTTTAAACCTTTTGCTTCAACGACTGCCTCCCAGAATTCCACTGCCTCCCCCCTCCACATCGAGTTCCGGTCAGTAATAATTACCACAATATATATATATATATATATATATATATATATATATATATATATATATATATATATATATATAATCAAGCAGTAAATATTAAGTTATAAGCTAAAAGCTTCTGTTAATTTGAAGTGAATATAAATATTAATATTTATATAGTAATCACAACCAAATAGTGGCTCAGTACAACCAATATAAGAAATTGACTTTATAATAGAAGAACATACATTTTAGACTGTAAATTATATTTTAAATGAATTTATTGTTCGACAGGATATTCAAATAAGATATATTGAAATATCCGTAATCCGCTGAGTTTCTAAGAACGAAAAAAAGGGGAAAAGGCAGAAAAAAGTTAGTGGAGTTCTAAGGAATCCATTACTCCTTCCTACTCGCCCCGATTCCAGTAGCAAGGACAAGGGCATGTCTTAGAATCATCGCAAATATATTATGTATGGTTTCCACTTTTTCATTCTTCCTCTTTCCGTTTTTTTATTCTTCCTTTTATTCCGTTTTCTTTGCTTCTTTTCTCTCTCGCATATTTTCCTTTTCTTTCTTTATCTCTTAACCTCTTCACTGGTATATGTAGGGATAGGTGGAGTGGTAATATACAAGAGGGCAACGTAAGCTGTACATTTTTCGACCACTTAAAAATTTTAGTCAAATTAAAAGCTTTTTTATAACTGAATAAAACCGATTTAAACCGAAACCCCTTTACCATAAATATGTCAAATTCACATTACCTGCTGATTAAACCTATACACACTAGTACGTTTAAGATTTAGGGCGTTACTCATAAACGCATACGGATACTATTTTTCTAGTCTCTTATTACTGCTATCGTGAGCTTTAATCCCCATCCTTTTCCATTCATTCTTATATTTCCACACAGACTCAAATCCGCAAATTATTGTTCTATCTGCAAGACCATACTCAAACGATGCAATGTACATGGCAATTGAATAAAAAAAATACGACCCTGATTAAGCACTATACTTTTTTTTATTGCATTTCCCTCATGTGCTATTTGTTATTATATTTACTTTTATACTTCCTATCTTTTATGTTTACGCCTTTATCTCATTCGCTGCATAATACTTCCTATATCTTAAATAGTTACGCACCTACCGAAAACGTCATCTTATTTTATTTTTTTACAAGGGTGTCACCACTTATCAAGGCCCAGAGGCCACTCGAGGATAAGGGTTAATAGGTATACATTAGTCATTGTGATTTTAGCATAGCAAACAGTGGGAATTTTGTAACTTGGATTACTTAGGGGGACGATTCAATTAGAACTTGTTCACATTGGACTTTTTTTTTTTTTTCATAGGTATCAACTCATTATCAAGGCCAAGAGGCCACTCAAGGATAAGGGTTAAAGAGTGTACAGTAGAAATTGGACAATATAATAATCATTAGTAATGAAAATTTGTTAAATTTGATAACTTATATGGAACGGCTCATCAAGAACTTATTTACGTTAGACTTGAAGACAACCATATTGTAGTCAGCCGGAAAGCAGGAAAACGGAAGACAATTTCCCTATCATTTTTTCGTTTTTTTTAAACTATTTTGAAAACCTTCACTTTTTCTGAAGATATTTGTTCATCCGAATAAACTTTTTTATGATCTAATCGTATATTTAAATTATTTGCACTGCTTTAATCTCGTATATACTCCTTCATTTTTCTGATCAAGCAATCGTAGTCATTTTTATCGGCTGCTAAAGCTGTAGCATAGTGCAAAGCTCTTTGTAAATAAACAAAATGGCGCACTGTGGAAGTGGCGGTCAATGTTCGTATAAAATATTGCTAAATATAGATTGATAGAGTTACTGGCTCGATAGTCGTTGGTTCGATTTCAGGCTTTAGATGGGTGCTCGTATAGCCACATGAAAAGCTGTGATACAGCAGAACTCTCGTTGTGTAAATTAGTATACGCATAAAAAAGCCACGTGAGAAAAATCGATATTTCAGTTATAGGTTTATTGAATAAGCTTTCAATAAAGTAAGAAAAATCTAAATTTGTCGACGTTTAAAATCTTATCTTTAAAATATATAGGGAGAATATAGGTTTCTTTCCTTCTCTTTATAAAAAAAAGAAGGGGAACTCTTTTGCTGGATGATCTCAAATGATTAAGTGACCCCCCCAAATGACCTCCGATAGTAAGGGTAGAATTTCTTAGCGTCATTTGGACGCTGACCAAAGGGATCCATGCCTAGAAGATGCACATTTAAACTAAGTACATTTTATCCGCACATTCTTAAAAAGGCAAACAAAATTTAACCCTCTTTTCTCGTGTGTCCAGTTTTATTTTATTTTTGGTATTTCTCAGACACATTTCAACCATTCTTACTTCACTTATTTTAAAACAATTTCCTGACTAAATTTTTTCCATGATACATCGAGGTAGTAGTGGGTGGGGGAAATTCCTATAGCTTAGCTTATTTAGATGAGGGAAAAGCTTTATTTAAGTATAAACAGTCATGGTAAGACGCAAAAACATTAAATAAAAATAAAAAAATCAGAAAATTAATTAAATAAATAAGAAAGTGGCCCCCCTCGCACACTGCCGTCTCCTTTCCAGACACCTATTTCCGGTGTGTGTAGTGCCATGTCGCGCATGGAAAGAGACACTGCACTACTCCCGGTGGGCTTTCATGAGGCCACAATCCTGTGGGTGAGGACAGCTGATGTTTTACTTGTGTTGCATGTCTGATATTCTACACAACCACTTGTCCAGCTCCCCTCACTCCCTCACTCTAACTGAAACTTTCACATTAAACAAAATGAAATGACATCTCAAGCAAAACTTTCGTTTCAACCAGGCTCAAACTCAAAGAAAACCAACCTGCCTCCTCCCTATTCGCAGGCTTAGAACTGACTTAGATGATGTTGAATCATATCTCCTTGTAAACATCCCGGATATGTTAGCATTAAGTGAAACTAACCTACACTCCTTCATTCCATTCTAACCACTTTAACATGCCTGGTTATTTCCCACTATGCAGTAAGGATTCGGACAGACATATGTATCGGCTTGGAGTCTATATTCGTTACCCAGCTGACTAGAGAAATAAAACTGGAATCAGACGACCAGGCCTTTATGTGCTTCAGGCTAAATATTCAACATAATAATAGCTACTTGTATTTTCTCCACCGCTCCCCCTCAAGCCAGGACTGTATCATAATAAACAAAGTCTCTTACAGCATAGATATAGCACTCTCCCTCGATACTACCGCACAAGTCCATGTATTTGGTGACTTCAATGCCCACCAAAGTAACTGGCTTGGATTCTTTAACTACACTGACGTAGCTGGTAGCACAACACATAGACTCTCTATATCCCATTCCCTATCTCAGACAGTTATATTCCATACACGTTTCCCAGACTAGTAAGACCAACATGCCTCACTTCTAGATCTATTTCTGTCAACGGTTCCTGATGATTGTACAACTAATGCCCAGAGCCCACTCGGGAATGCTGATCACACTGTGATAATGGTAGAAATCACCCTAAATTCTTGCCATAAAACTGAAGACCTACTACTCAAAACAACGAAGTATTACAAAAAGGTTGACTGGACAGCCATCAGGGAAGTCATCAGAGATGCCCCATGGCAAAATATCTTTTCTCTTCCAGCTGAACAGTGTGCAAATGAGACCACTGAATGGTCCAAACTGTAACTGGGGCCCATACGGAAATTCTATAGCAAGCCCCACTCTCCCCAATGGTTTACCTTTACTTGTACAGCGGTCATTGCTCAAAAGCAGCATGCCTTCCGCAGATTCAACCGACATAAGTCCAGTTCAAACAGACAGAAGTATATAGAAGGCAGAAATAATTGTAAGAGAGTAATAGCGACAGCTGAAACCACCAGAAAACGCATCGAAGCACAGAAATTAGGAACCCTGATTTTTGGAAAATCTACAACAGTGTAGTAAATAATGGACAGTCAACGATTCCGCCACTATCAAACAATCACAGGGTTGCTTGCACGACAACCGACAAGGCTAATCTGCTTGCCAGTCTGTTTGCCGAAAACTCTACACTGGTCTCGGCACACCATTCCCTCCCCGACTTTCCTTTGCGAACAGACGCCACACTAGACGATTTGAAAATCACCTCTTCTCAGGTGTATGGTATCATAAACAACTTAGACACCTCGAAAGCGTGTGAAGCAGAACTCATCCCGGCTGTGCTAATAAAAAAATGCTCTACTGGGGTTGCTCCAGTTCTCTCCAAACTTTACAATAAATACCTTAATGAATCTTGCTGTGGAAAACCGCTTGTGTGGTACCACTCTTCAAGAATTTTGGTGAAAGAACTGACCAACTAAATTATCGCCCCATTAGCCTCCACCCACTTTTCGCCAAAATATTTGAGTCCTTAGTCAATCAAGCTCTAGTCCAACACCTAACAGCTGCTAAACTCCTGACTGACAAACAATAGGGATTCAGGCAAGCCCGTCCAACAGCAGATATCTTAACTGTAGTCTCCGAACGTATATACCGTTCACTGGACAAAACCGGGGAGAGTAGAGCGGTAGCCCTTTATAGTTTAAGGCTTTTGACAAGGTATGGTGCGATGGTCTTCTAAGGAAAAGTAGATCATATGGTATCACTGAAAGAATACATAATTTAATTAAATCCTTCTTAAGTAAGAGAAAAATCCAAGTTGTCCTCGACGGCCGTACATACAAACAATATGATATAAATGCGGGAGTACCTCAAGGGTCTATCCTTGAACCTTTATTATTCCTGATATTCATAAATGATCTCCCTGATAAAATTGTTTCAGAGATGGGTATATTTGCCGATGACACCACCCTCTATAACAGGCATGAGGAAAAAAACAAACGGACCCATATCTAAAGAAATAGCAGAAACACTAGGGTATGCCCTCCAATCTGTAGTGGAATGGGGACAAATATGGAGGGCCACATTCAATGCTGCCAAGACTAAGCTTATTTCCTTCAATAATTACAAGATATCTTTTCCACCACCAATAGCAATGGCCAAGAACACACTGACTGAAAGTAATTTCTTCAAACTCCTCGGCCTAACGTTTACAGGGAACATGAATTGGAATATATGCATTGAGGGCATTGCCAAGGCTGCTGCAAAGAAGTCGGGCTCTCTCTACCGTGCCAGAAAATTACTTACGCCTTAAAGTATCTTGTACCTCTATAAGGCTACCATTCGCCCATGTATGGAGTACTGTTGTCACATTTTGGCTGGTGCATCTGCTGCTTGTCTCTCACTTCTGGACAAGGTTCAAAAGAGAGTCGCCAACCTGATAGCTCCTGAACTGTCATCTAGGCTTCAGCCTCTGTCTCATTGACGAAATATTGCATCCCTCTGCCTGTTCTACAAATACTTGAATAGTGAATGCTCTGACGAACTACAAGCACTTGTGCCTCCTCGACGTGACTACCCCCGACAAGCAACTAATCCCCACCCTTTTACAGTAGAGATCCCTAGGTGTAAGAAAGCCTTTTACTCCAATAGTTTCTTCCCTTATCGTATGAAAAGATAATCAAAGTAGCATATATATGTATATATATATATATATATATATATACGCACACAAAAGCACACACACACGTATATATATATATATATATATATATATATATATATATATATATATATATAATAAGTCTCCTTACACATTACACGTTTTTCAAATATACTGCATTAGATGTGGAAACAATTATAGAAGTCCAAATAAAAGTCCCAAGAAATCATCCAAATGAGAGGAATCAATATTTCGCCTCTTACATTATTGAAAGCTTATTCGATAAACCTATAACTCTATTGTTTGATTTCTCTTAATAAAAACATTACTATTATAGATGCCAGATTTGTTGCTGTTTCTATCTCCATATTTACTCTCCCTTCTTTCTCTTATCAAACCAGAGAAAGGCCACACTAACATACTCACGCGAATGTGGATTATTGAAAGACAAAGGTTAACACTTTTATACAACCTAACATCACAAGTGCATTTGAAAAGTTTTTATCACAAAGCAGAAATGCCTATCCTATAAAATTAAATGCAGATTCTTTTATAAGACAGAGGCGCATTTGAAACCAACGCTAATACCGTGATACTTGATGTTTTGTACGTTTAATAATAATTCAAGTTATTATGTAAAAATAATTTCATAAAATCAATATGTGGTTATTCGCTAAGACAGCGGCACGTTCAAAATGAATGTTTCTATTTGGAGAAGAATTGAAGCATGATAGCTGACTTTTGAATTTTAAGCGAAGCCATTATTTACATATACTGTTTTAAAATCATTGGTATACAGTGCAATGTATACTACAATGTATATAGATAAAGTTACTACAGGAAGGCATGTGACGCTTCTTCTACGGGGGTCCTTGACCAGAACAGGCAATCAATCGATATGATTACAAAATGAGTCCTTTCACAGATTTCTATGACAATAAAAGTATGGGAGGGTGGAACATTTGTTGATTCTCATTTAATACCAGACAACGTCGGGTCTCCCTGCTAGTCTTATAAAACGACTGTCTTGTGCCAAGAACGTTTCTATAGTATTATATCATATTGCTTGATATAAACAAAGACATTTTCATATATAAAAATGCGTTTGAGTAAAAATTGTAGCCAGCCAAATTTTATGACATACTTTTTGTTAAATTTATGGTAAATGTTCCAGAATATAATTCAAATCAAAGATAATTCAAATCAAAGTATTCGATTTGAAAGAATTTTTGTGTCTTTACTAATCCAAAATTTTGTGAAACAAATTTATCTCATGTAAAAAGAAATTGCGATCAATTTACTTAAATATGAATAAATAAGGAATCCTTACAATAAGAAGTTTTTTCGTTTAATTATTTGTCTTTATATCGATTTTTCGTTATCTTTTTAATTTAACTCGATTAAATGTCTCACACGTGCAATTCTACAATGATATAGTTTTAGAATAACAAGTCAGAAAATTTATTAACCGTTTTCCTTTCAATTTTCGTAATTTAAATTTTAAAACTCACTATGTCGGTTTCTCTTCATTTTTCAAAGTACATCTCTGAGACTCAAGATCGCAGAGCGCCAGGAAGCCACCCAAATATATTGCGTGGTTTATGGTCCGTGCTTTCATGGTCTTAGCCGGTTAAAATAGCTGCTAAGAATAAAAAATGATAGAAAATAGAATCTGGCAGGCGTAAAGCGACTAAACGGGATATTTTTGTGCATGCACATATATGTACATTTATACTTTTAAGTCGGTTAAATTTTAGCTATTTATTATCTGTCTGATAATAGCTCAAATTGTAGGACGTAAGCTGGAGATCTATATGTTTTGGTTTCGATTCTAGCTGATCACACCCAAGTCATATTTCTCAGTCTATGTTCTGGCTACCCGCTTTTTTCCAAGATTCCTACTTCTTAGAAGTATTCACAAAGAGAAAATAAAATGTTCTTTCTGATCCTGGGATCGCGATTTTTCAACGGGGATTTATTTCTCGGTGGTGATACTCTGACATGCTGTGTTGCTCTCGGGGATTGGATCCCAATGAGAGGCCATAAGCCATTCTCTCTTTCTCTCTCGCTCTCTCTCTTTCTCTCATTCTTTCTCTTTTTTTTTCGATTTTTAGCCGTGTAGCACTTTTTTTACTCAGGTATGTGGGGTGGTTTGGGCGATTTTCTCCATCACAAAAACCAATCAGTGAATTCCACCTTATCTTTTAGCTCTCAGACATTGGTTAATTCCAATCACACAGTGCTATTCTTCGATTCTGATGACAGGAGAGACATATGGGTCAATCGACACTAGCTCGATACCAATTTGTAATTACAAGGACTTTGGTTCATAATAATCCCAAGTGCACCTGGATTAATTTTTGGCGACACTAAAAAAATCATATTTTCTAACCAGTTATTCGTGATAATTTCAGTTGACCAACAGTCTTGGCCTTCGGATCAAAATCAAAGTGTAGTATCTGTTCTTCAGATATACACTTCAATTTTTTGTTCTCTGTCAGTGGAGGAGAAATCCTTCACGGATGAGACAATTTTTATTTTTGTTTCTTTTCTCCACATAAAAACGACCCTGGTGTCTAACTCTGCCCCGTGGGGAGGCATTGTAAATAGGAACAATATATAATAAAACATTGAATGAACATGTCTGTCGAAGTGATGATCCGTTGATTTAAAAATAGTCTCATAGGTCTAATTACTGACCAAATAGGTTTGAAGACGTTAATTTTCACTTTTAACCGTACATTCTTGGTCTACTCTGCTATAGTTAGATGATTATGTCACACAGATTTAAAATGTAGCGGCACAAATTCAAATTTTGTTTTCACGTTAACAAAAACTTACAATAAAAATCAATTTTAAAACGTGACATTCATGTTATTGATTTACATTAAAATTTAACTCGAAACAATTTTTGATGTAAAAACATTTTTTACAGTGTTTAATTTCTGTAGTTAATGAAACAAAGGAGTGATGACGGTGTTTAAATGGTTAACGACACTGACTAACAACGTGGGTGTTTCAGGTTCGAATCCGTTTCGTTCTGCAAACATCACTTTTATTTAGTATGCTGACAACGACATGTGGTCCACCCTGCAAATATGCAATGTATTTCTAGAAAGAATTCTGGCTGGAAAAATACTGGAAAAATCAAGGCCAACAATAGAATCTTCATGTTTATACGATACTAGACTTGGTGCCCGGGGTTGCTCGGGTGTTTGGAAGTGTGTATTGAGCAAAAAAAAAAAAAAAGTAAATAGTAGGCAGGCCAGCTCGAACCCGTGACACGAAGGTGGAAAAGAAAGTGAAAGAAAATCTGACGTCTTACCACTACTCCATGACGCAATCGGAAGTTCGGAATGTTAAAATTAGGCAAAGTCAATCCAACCGATACGATGATTTTCAAAAATGGCTCGCTAAAAATGGACACCTCCTTGTAGAAAACTACCCAGTTGAGGGTGAAGAAATTAATGTTTTGGACCAATTTTTCGATATTTAATCGTCTGAGACGTCGAGCTTGAATGTTATTTCAATCTCGTGAAAATCGGTCGCCTCTATCGAAAGTTCTAGGCGAATATACATACATAAATACATATATACATATATACATACATACATACATACGTACATTTAAACAGGCATATGAGATTTATATTTATAGATGATAATAATGAATATTTATTTATTCTAACAAATATTTTGTTAATCGAAAAGTGAGTAACTTTCCTTAGTGACATTGGTCTTAACATATTATTGTTATGAAATAAAATTTATAGAGATTAACGTAGAAAGCAGCGATTTTATTAAATAATGATATTAAAAATAAATGTTCTAAAATATGTATTGTTTTTACTTCAAGTTTTTTCAAAATATATTTTAATAGATCATCCGTTCTATACAATATGCTGAACACATTTTAAATTTTCAAGTATTTTTTTATTTCTCAATTTTTAATTAAACGATTACCTTTTATTAGATAAAGTGTGGACTTTTTGCTGTAATTCTTTTTCTACGTAATCTATTTAATAATTACAATAGAAAAATGCGAGCATGAAAAGTAATATGGTTAAGCTTAAACATAGAAAAGTAACGAACTAGTTATTAAAACTGGAAAAGAAAAAGACAAGATATTCAAGTAAAAAATTATAATAAATTTAAAACTTAAAATATTGCAGCATTAATAATTGATTATAATATGCTATAAATTGAATTTAAAAAATGCTTAATGCTGCAATAATTTAAGTTATAAATGAATTATATTTTTATTAGAATATCTTTTCCTTTTCTTTTCCAGTTTAAACAACTAGTCCTTTACTTTTCCATGTTTGAGTTTAACTATATTACTTTTCATACTCGCATTTTTCTATTGTAATCCATGATTTTCCCAGGCTTCACTCTTTCTTTTTTAATTACAGTCTTAGTTTTTGGACCCATAAACATAACATACACATATGTAATAACAATGTACAGCGCCTGTCTGCTTTCAATAAAATCTCCCAATTATTTTCCTTTTATGCTGTCATTCTCCCTGTTTTATTTGTTGTTTCTCTCTTCGCGGGAGCGGTGAACTGGGAGCAACAGTAGTCGCTGAAGCGACGTGGTTGATATAGAAACCATTCAAAAAATGCCGCTAACCTCCTCCAAGACTTCAAGACAAGGTGTTGATGGCAACGAAAAGTGTATTTCATTTTATGTTACAATTGTTTCAATGTCTAGTTCGACAATTTTAAGCATTATATCGTTTGAAAATTTTCAAAAAACAGCGTTTCTTCGTAACCAGACACACACGCACGCACACACACACACAACCATATATATATATATAGATATATAGTAATATAATTATATATATTTATACATATATACGCGTATATATATATCATTTTGTAAGCCTATTTATATGTGTAGCCCAGTTTAAGGATATATATATATATATATATATATATATATATATATATATATATATATATATATAATTTAAAGCGGAATGTCTGTGTGTGTGTCTGGTCACGAATAGGTTCCTATATGGTTGCCTATTATAGAAAACTGATCACATATAATGATAGGAGATGTATCAAGACACAGGAATGGGTATGTTTGATCTGGCATAATGATGATTCATTAAAATTGTTGGGTCTGCGTATGCGCCTGGTCCACAATGTATGGAAATAAATAATTTAAAAAAGACAAAAAAAAAACGTTTACTAGTGTTTTGATATAGATGTATATAATAATACTTTGATAAGAATGTTTTAACTTAAATAGGAATGGTATAATAAAATTGTGTGGTCTGCGTTCGCGCCTGGCCTCCATAGAATGGAAATAGGCACAAACTGTAATAAAGACTTTTCATATCTATCTGCGTAAGTATACTTTGATAATTATGTTTCAGTTTGAAGAAATATGGTATAATAAAATTATGGGGCGTTCGTTCGCGCCTGACCTCCATAGAATGGAAATATGTCACAAACGTTAACAAGGTTTTTTAATATAGATCCGCAGAATGTTGTGATAAGTGTTTCAGTGTGAACAGGTATGATATAATAAATTATGGGGTTTATCTATTTTATTTTTACTTTCATCATATTTTCTTTGACTTTGATATCCCCAAATTCGAAGCTATCTCTTTACAACCCTTCCTTTCACAACCTATCATAATTTCATAAATCAGAGTCCATTTTCTGTAGGCTTTTTTTGAACCCAGTCAACGACGGGTGCTTTTACTTGTATATATATATATAATATTGTAGGCTTAATTATATGTGTAAATGCACCTCGAATATGAATAAATATTAAGATAGTGTGAAGTGAGTAGACTGATATATATCTTACTAATTTCTAACTTTACTTTTCAGAGAAAATAATTCTCTTTTTTTAAGACGCTATCGTCAAAAAAATCGAAGTCACGGCACGTAGATTACTTAATATATAATATCTTTTCATCAAACTTCTCACAGCCGAATTTTGGTTTATTATCCCTTCTTTAGTCATTTTTACAAGACTGTTAAAGAATTCTGAAATTATTTCTTTTCCCCCAAAATAAGTATATTTTCAATACGTCCATTCGATATGCGCGTTTACAGAAAAAAAACAACATTATTTTAAGTTCCACGGAGTCTTTTTTGATAATATTCCAAAAGTAATATTTTTAAAAACATAGGTATCACCGTATATCAAACCCTGGACGCCGGTCGAAGATAAGGGTTAATGTGTGTAGTTAGGACAATATTGTAGTATTTGTTAGTAGTGGAAACTTGGTACAATCGGATTATTTAAGAATACAGTTTAATAAGAACTTGTTTAGGCTAATCGACAATATTGCAGTCAGCTGAAAAGCAAACCAGCGAGACAGAGTTCCACAGACGGGCAGTTTTAGGAAATATGCTTTGTTCATGGAATCCAATTAAGGTTTAGCCACCGATAGTGTGTGGCAAATATTTTGGATAGACGTATGGCTTTTGTGAAAGTTTGGCAAAAAAAGGAACATAGATTGGAGCTCAGTCGAACACTTTCAATTAAAATAAGGACAGAGCAGAGGCTAGCTCCTAACATCTCTTCTGTGAAAAATAGTTTGCAGAATAAGATAAAAGGGTGTCACCTACTAGATTACGAAATCGGTTGCGAACTCTGTCAAGACAGGATAACGTAATCTAAGCAGCTCTTGTCCAGATGATGCAACAATAATCTATTTTAGGACGTACTTGGCTCTTATACATATAGAAGATTGTACGGCAGTGAGATATTTACTGGAATGGTAGAGTGATGCAGCTATTTTTCCAACGATTATGGCAACAGATTTGATATATGTGCTCCATTTCAGATCAGTAGTGAAGGTAAGGCCCAAAAGCTTGTCTAAGCATGAAGCGCCCCCAAGACGGAAGACATTCGTTTCAACTGAGGTAAAATGTGGGTGAGAGCGTTGATAATGGAATAGGAGAAACTTAGTTTTTGATGCATTAAAATTAACTAGCCTTTTTGTGACCATTACACCATCCGCTATAGATCATTTGAAATTGTTTCCTATGTTGGTAGTGTCGTATGTATGAATATCAACGAATGATCTAAAAATGTAATTTTCGGAAAACATTGATAAAGACCAGGATGAAAGTTGGGCCCAGGATAGAATCCCGAAGGACGCCAACTCGTGTGAGCTTCTGATTTCTGTCCATCAATAACTACTCTTATAAACCTATAGAGAGAAATGATTTAATAATTAAGAAGACATTTCAGGCTGTTAAGTAGCTTCGAGGGGGGTGCAATAACTAATGCCCCTGGCCCACTTCCAGTTGTTTGATCTAGCTGAAATTTTGCACATGCAATGATTTATATCTCTACGGATTATGTGGCAAATTAAGGCTCTGAACTAATTGTAGTTTCTGTTTTAAATGTGTTTGAACTGAGTCGGCTGTGAAATGGAGCCTGTTGAATGTCGAGCAGTGATCCAGTTTTTGTATTTGAAAGGACGCCCACCACAGGAGACTTTTGATGAAATGAAAGAAACTTATACTGATAATGCCCCATCATATGACCTTGGAAAACGCTGGCATCGTGAATTCAAACATGGCCGGAAGTCTGAGGAAACAGCTCCCAGACTTGGTCGCCCCTTTCTGTCATTGATGAGCATCTGTCCGTCAAGTTGAGGCTGCCGTTTTGGAAGACCGACACATTAATATTCACCAAATAGCCCAAGATTTCAAGATTAGTACAGGGTCTGTGGAAACTATCATTCATCACCATTTGCATATGCATAAGGTGTCTGCCAGATGGATTTCCAGGTTTCTCGCACCATTCCAGAAGCGAGAACACATAGAGTGCTCGAGGATGAATTTGGAGATGTGCCAAGAAGATGAGTAAAAGTTTTTCAAAAATTTGATTACACATGATGAAACCTGCATCAATCACTATGATCCAGAGACCAAAGCCCAGTCTATGCAGTGGAAGAACTTGGACTCATCACCTCCATAGAAGGCAATGGTGCAGCCCTCCGCTGGCAAGGTCATGCTCACGGTCTTCTGGGATCAGGATGGAGTAGTGATGACAGATTTCCGGGCAATGGGTACCACAATTTCAGGAGCCTATGATGCTTCACTTTTGAGGAAATTAAGGGAAGCTATCAAAATCAAGAGACGGGGCAAGATCAGCAAAATACCCTCCTCCTGCAGCACAACGCTCCGGTCCAAGTCGCATACTGCCAGATCAGAAGCACGGGCGTGTGGTTATTAAATCCTGCCCATCCTCCTACTCTCCTCACGTTGCACCCTCTGACTTCCACCTCTTCTCAGTCAGGAAGTTGTTTTTGAAAGGAAAGCATTTCCAAGATGATGCAACCATGATTTCTGAAGTCACGTCGTGGTTGGAGGTCTACAAAAACGGTTTCCAGAGCTGCATCAAACGATGAGAGAAATGCATAACTCTGGGTGGTTCTTATGTAGAGAAAGGCTAATAAATGTACCAAGTGTCGTTGTTCTACTGCTATGGGAATTGGGCCAGAGGCATTACTTATTGCACGCCCCTCGTACAGATCCTTTGTTGTACAGGTGACAGACAGACTAACATGCTATTTATATTTTGTATTTTGTATACAGAAAGTTAGATGAGACAAGTAATTGGTACCGTCGGTTTCAAGCCCGATAATTAGGACCGTTTAAGATATCCATAAAGATAGATAGATAGATAGATATGTATACATATAAAGTAATGTAATATGTATACATATCTCTCTCTCTCTCTCTCTCTCTATATATATATATATATATATATATATATATAGAGAGAGAGAGAGAGAGGGTGAGGAAGATATGTATACATAATGCATTACTGGATATGTATATATATATATATATATATATATATATATATATATATAAATATATATATATATATCGGTTGATGAGTATTGGCTGAGGAGAACTTGATATGGATATCTTAAACGGTCCTAATTATCGCGCTTGAAACCGACGGTACCAATGACTTATCTCATCTAATTTGCTGTACACAAAATACAAAATATAAATATATATATATATATATATATATAAATATATATATGTATATTTCTGTAGAAATATTCTGTATTTTCCTTTATATATATATACATATATATATATATATATATATATATATATATAGAGAGAGAGAGAGAGAGAGAGAGAGATAGATAGATAGATAGATAGATAGCTATACATATACAGTAATGTAATATGTACTGTAATATATAGTAATTATAATAATGTAATATGTACTGTAATATATAGTAATTATAATTAGTAATACATAGTGAGATTTACAACTTGAAATAAAATAGTTTTAAGGACCCCAAAATTCATATTAAAGCTGTCAACAATGACCCGTGGTGCAGTGATTAGCATTTTTTGCAGAAATCAATTGTAAATTCTCCTGAGGATTGAAGGTTAAATTTTTAGTGTAGGCGACCACAAACTAGGACTTTTATTATGGTTGATGAAACGAAAGCATACTACCCCGCGAAGTGGATAAAGCTTCGGTTCGAAATTCCGTCTTAATTCCTGGATTTGATATGCTATTTCAATATAAAATGTTAACTACCAATGTTACAGAATGGATTGAGAGAGAGAGAGAGAGAGAGAGAGAGAGAGAGAGGGAGGGAGGGAGAGGTGTAAACTATATTGACAGACGTTGACCGGAAGTCAGGATCAGTTGATCGGATTACGTGTGAGACACGTGATCAGGTTAGCTGAATCGTTGAGATTTGGTTTGGACTTAGAAGGCGATGGATGGCTTCACAGACGTCTCCTCCCTTTCACTGGGGGGGGGGGCGCTGACGTGTACCACGCAAGCCAGAGATTCACTTTCCATCCTTCTGCGAGACATCTGGAAAGTGAAATAAAACCAATTCATCGTTTGGAGTGAAATGAATCTTCGTCCCCAAAACAGGTACCAGTCTCCCTCCAAGACGAGATTAATTCAGATGGACCAACACGACGACGCGTGAAGGTATGTTAAAAGATACATGTACCACACATACACACAATGACATATGAACAAATAGACAGAACTACAAGACGATCACAAGATATTAAGTCTGATTAGATATATCACACACGCTCCCCTTTATGATAGACCATGCAACACAAACATACGGACAAACCCTATTATAGAGACTGTTCTGCGCCTTTAACATAAAGCGCACACATTAGATCTGCGCTTTTACAATAATAATCCTATTTTTTACCAGCATGACAGAGTGACAGAAAATCCAAACCAGTAGGTGATGGGTGTTCATCTTCCATTCTATCTTTACTCGATCTATTGATAATCTATTTCTGTTCCATCGTCATTCCCTGGCAACTGCTTGAGTGAGCTTCAATCTATGGTTCCTTGCAAACGTTCACAAAACACCCATCTAGCTACAACCAGTGTCAACAATTCCCTCCTTAAATATAACCAAAAATTTCCTAAACTAGGAACTGTTTACCCCGGGCCAATCTTTCAGCGTATTACAACATGGTGGTCTTCAAGTCAAATATAAACAAGTTCTTGTTAAGCAGTCCCCTTTAATAATAAACTTACACCCAAATTCTATCAGAACTGATCATTACGCTGTCGTCTCTCTGATTACTTTACGCTCATTATCCCTTATCCTCGAGTGGCGTTTAGGCTTTAATAAGTGATGACTTCCTTTAAAATAAACGGTAGCAGACCGACCAACATTGCCTCTTACCTTAAAAGCTTAGATACGTTCATTCAATCTATGCAACAAAAAATCCTATTTCAAACTAGCACGGGACCGACCGACAGAGAGCGCATTCCCTGAAGATGCTATGACGCATCTAAAAAAGAAAGAAAAGAAAAAGAACTTGAGAAGTTTTATAGCAACTATTTTAACAGGCGATTTTTTCTTCCCATATAAGTTCTGTTACGAAATTATTTATTTTTACTGTTATTTGTCTCGTACTCTCTCATGTGCAGTCGGCGAACTGAAATTAGTTCCGCCAAGTCCTTTAAATAGATATTTTTTATATTATTCCTCGAGCGTCCATTATGGCTCTGCGATGAAGAGCTACACAGAAATAATT
This sequence comes from Euprymna scolopes, assembly GCF_053919585.1. Taxonomy (NCBI): domain Eukaryota; kingdom Metazoa; phylum Mollusca; class Cephalopoda; order Sepiida; family Sepiolidae; genus Euprymna; species Euprymna scolopes. Next base: position 66,508,378 of record NC_136500.1, read on the forward strand.
TTTGGCATTGCTTTTTCAGAAACCGAAATGGAATTATCTCTAAAATCTGCGAGAACAATATTTGCCGAGATCGCTGGATTATTACATTTACCAAAATGACTAGTGGTTTTACAACTTGCAAATAGTCTCGGCAAGGAAATAGTTTGTATTGTGCAGGACTGCTTTAATAAATAGCGTCGCAGTTTTCCTCACATTGCAATATTTTGATTGTCTTCAATTTCCGCAATGATAATTTTTAATGGTTTAATCAAATGTCATGATTAGGTTTTGTCTCTAAAACTTTACCAGATAACAATTGTTCTATTGCTGGTTGGTTTGTATAATTTTCCATAAAATTTTTGTCGGATTCCCTAATCGAATACCTATTCGATTATTGGATGAACCTTGTCTATTCTTGTCTATAATTCGACGTCTTGAGTTTAAATCAATTACTTTTAATAATAACAATCACAATAATTTTTTCAATACGTAGTTACGAGTTGATACAAGTTCGTCATTATATCAAACCTAAGCTTTCCATTCTCTCCTTCATATCATTATGATGACCCATTCAGTTTTGATTTGTTTTTATGAAAAACTAGCAGGACTCGTAAACCGGCGTTGCCCGGTGAAACCATGTCACCGCTTCGTAAAAAAAATAATGTTAAGAATGGCTTTCGGAATAGACAACCCCAACTCATCATGTTAAGAATGGCTTTCGGCATAGACACACCAGCCTCGCTATGTAAAGAACGGCTTTCAGAATAGACACCCTATTTTATAAGGGGGCCGGCTTGTCATAATATTCTCCGCAAACATAACCTTGATATTCGTTGTCTGCATACTTACCCGCAAAGACTAACACACCTCCCATCCAAAAAATCGAGGAGTGGCAGTTTCGGTCGGGGAGAAGTAGATTTATGTATCGCGTGTGTGTACAAACCTGGGGGGCCATTGCAGTGCAGCGCATAATGCCTGTCTTTATATTTTGAAATCTACTTGTCTCCGCCAAAGTTACAAGGGATTGTCTTAATAAGCATAGTCGAAGACTTATAAAAACTCGTCATCTGAAAGAAAGTTGGTAATTTGGAGCTAAGGTAAAAATTTTCTTACAAAAAAGCAAAAAACAAAGTTTATGTCTGAGCAGTGTGGATAAGAGGAGTAAAAAAAACAAAAAAAGAACAAATACATAACAAATAAGTGTTCGGGTTAGGCAATGTAATTTAAGGTAAATATGTAGTTTAGCAGGGTAAACTATTTAAAAGACGCAAAAATTTAAAAAGTCTAAGGTTATATAAAACCCAGTATTACACTAAAAGGCAGAAATAAAAACAAAAAAAAATAATTTTTATTATTTTCTCATCATTATTATTAGACAAACTGTACGACAATCGAGGCCACCATATTGCTTTTAAAATTTGCCCTTTCTTAGGTTTGACTAATTGGTCTTTTAACAAACAAATTTGGTCTTCTTTAGGCTGATTCATACAAGCACGTTTTAATTAAGAACGTATAAAAGGCCAAATTTGTCCTTAAAAAGGCTGGCTTGTCAAAGTTTAGAGAGGCTACTTGTTAAAAGAAATATGACGGCCGAGAATTTCATAAATTTAGACTTACATGAAATGATGAAAAAGTAATAAAAATTAAATTTTGTCTGGTTTTATGTCAGCATTGAGTCTAAATACGTGTATTATGTAAAAATAAAAAAAAGGTTTTTATAGTTTGTCAACAAACGAAAACAAAAACAATAGCATCGCGTAAGGCGGTTGACAAAAAAAACACTATCATCGCGTAAAGTGGCTGACACGTTAAGTAACATGGTTGGAACCTACGTAATCGTTAGAAAGTATATAATTAAACTCGTCCCCAGTAATAGAAAATGTAAAAAAAAATATATATATAAGTAGTGACCCCCCCCCAAAAAAAAGATAAAACAAGACACCCCCAGACATATACAAAATAAAATAAAATCGTGTAAGGGTTGAGAAGCTGCTTCAAAATCGTAAAAGTAATAATGATACCTTTTTTTATTTTCTGTCAGGTTTTTATTTTTGTTGAGGGGATATTGGTGTTCAGGCATTTCTCGCATAGATAAGGGTAAGGTTAACAGTATTTAATTTTATGCTTACGAGTGGTTAATATATTTATATTTGTTAATCATTTTTCAGTACGATTGCATCATCTAGAAATCGTCGCCATTATATAAAATTTCCTGAGCGTTCGTTTATGTATGAAGAAGTGTAATATAGAATAATAGAATTGGCTGGTCTCAGCCAATTAGATAATGGCCGATTTTGAAAAGCGAAATTTTATTATTTTTTAAATCGGATAATGGAAAGATTATGTTATGCGTATGCAGCTAATAACCAGTTACAGTAGGTGCAATGGAAGTATCGTAAGAAAATGTAGAAGGTAACCGTTCTCAACTGGTAGCAGTGGAGCACTAAATATTCATAGAGAAAAATAGGCCTCCTTCCTCTATAGATTTCCGATTGTGATGGTGTTGCTCCTAGGATGCAGTGTAGCATTTTATTATAACGACTTAATGTATTCAAAATTGTGGTTGAAAATTGAAGTTAGTGGCTAATAGCCTAGACATAATTAATTAGTATGTAACATATGTAATTGAAAACTCAAGATATTTTGATCCATAGGGTAATTTCTGCAGTCAAAATATAATATAAGGGATGAAACGTGTCAGTTTTTAAGACAAGTAAAAAAGAAATATTTACTAATTTAATCATACATATTAAAAATCAAATCACAAATGTGCACATAAATTAAACACCTACGCGGAATTAAAATTATATTGAATTTAATTTTGTAAATTACTATAAAATATAAACTGTAATACATATATGATATATCATATTATCCGTTGTTAAAATCTTTGCGACAAAGAGAACTCAATGAGAAGTTAAATGGTTGACCTTGCTGGGTTATTGTTGTGGGGAAATCACCCTCCAAATAGACTATTTTATCAATTATACAAACAATAGACCTTTTGATTCCAGGTGTGGATTAAACACCAGAGCGACCCTCGCCTGCTCTGTGACGTTTACTACTCTTTTCAGTTGTAACCTTTTTACGTTGTTTTTCCAGTAATACATTGTTTAAACTCTATTCCGTTGTTCTGTTTTCTTTGTGGCTTATGCAAGCTATAGCAGTTACCTAATGTAATTACATTTAGGGTTAGTATATACAAACACCACCTAACACAAATTCCATATATTTTAGCATGACGTAAACCTTAAGAAGGTGAAAAATGGAGATTTTGTGTAGTTCTATTGCAATAAATCCTCACAACTAATCATTTAGCTATACTGACGCATTAAACACTAATAGCCAATACTAAAGCGAATACTAAACTCGACACATAAAATATTGTATGTCCTCATAGTTTATGTGAACACATGAAATAATATATATATATATATATATACATATGTAAATATATATTTATATATATATATGTGTGTAAGTATCTATTATATATATAAAAGTGAAAGTTCCTGTGTGTGTGTCCGTGTATCTGTGTATCTGTATGTCTGTGTACATTTCCATACGCAATAACTCTGTCAATTTTTAGTCTACAGAATCGAAATTATACATGATATACAGGTTATTGAGATTAGGGGAAATCGATGTGATCGGTTTTTGGCAGGAATTTGGCGATTAAGGGGTCAAAGTTCAACGATTTCACCTTTGAGGATTCTACCAAACTCCACCGACAATTTGGGGTCTACGAACTTGAAATTTTAGATATAGGTTCCTTGGACATGGATCTAACTTAATAAATTTTAAGGGGTCATAATAGGGGTCAAAGTTAAAAAAAATTGACCTCTGCGGTCTCTTCCAAATTACTCAGACAATTTCAGGTCTGAATATTTCAAATTTTACATAAAGGGTATTCAGAGATAGGGCAAGCTTTTTCATCAGTTTAGGTAAAAAAAATTTAGTTACCAATATATAAATGTATGTATGTATGTATGTATGTCTGTTTGCATGTCTGCCTTAAACTTTCAATAGAGGCGACGAATTTTACCAAGGTTAGTATCGTTTTAAATTTCGATCTTTCATAGGAAAAATATCGAAAAATTGGCTAAAAACATTAATATCTTCCCCTTCAACTAGGCACTTTTCTACAGGGGGGGTACTTTTTTCGCCGATATTTTTGAAAGTTATCCTCTCCTTTAGATTGTCTAGCCTTAATTAAAAAAAATATCGCTTCCGGTTTGGCGGTGGTCGTAACAGCATAAACGTTTACCCCGTTCTTTTCCTCCTTTGCGGTACGGGTTCGAGCCTGCCTTCCAACTATCACTTTTTTCTAGCTCAATATACACATCCAAACACCCGGGCAACGCCGGGCTGAAATGCTAGTATATATATATATATATATATATATATATATATATATATATATATGTGTGTGTGTGTGTGTGTGTGTGAATAACAAAGATTCTATATTCTAAATTACAGGATGTTCATTATACCGTCTATTTCCTTCAGCATATTTAACTGGTCAATTAATGGCATGATCTGTTTCGTAGCGCAGAGAAAATCATATAATTATTGTGTCAGTTTCTGAATATTTTCCGCCCTGCCTCATCAGTACATTATGAACTCATTAAATTTAAAGAAACTAATGAGCATCATAACATAAATCCGAAAAAAAAAAAAAAAACAAGAGTACTTACATTGTGTTCTGTGATATTGAAAATATCTTTATTTCTGCGCTACGAAACAGGTGTTTTCAAGATTGAAATATTTTAACATGCTTAAAGAAATAAACTTCATAAACACACTAGAATTTAGAATATAGACTTTTTGCATATGGTCTGTATTTATATTTAGCATCTATCGAGTTTTATAAATAAAAGAATTGGTCTAAATAAAGAATGAAATATAATTACAGAAGAATATTTCCCATGAGGTTATATATATATATACTGAGAGAGAGAGAGAGAGAGAGAGAGAGTAAGAAAGAGAGAGAAATAGAAACGGAGAGAAAGAGAGAGATGGAGAGAGAAGGATGGAGAGGGAGGGAGGGAGGGAGGGAGAGAGAAGTGAGAGAAAGAAAGAAAAAATAGAGATAAACTACTATCTGCTTGGATAATACCATTAGACAAGCTAGTATATGTTTCGTTCACTGTGCTAAACATAATCAAACAAAACCACAAAGTGACCAATAAGTCTGTTACACAGTAGATGGTCTGCTTAAAATAGCGTCGTTTTGGACTATATATTTAAGGAGACATATATCCATCGAAATATGACATTGTACGTCATTTCCCAAAACCCGTATACTGTCCGAAAAAAAATTCTAGCAATAAAAAGCAAAACTAAAACGCTTTCATCATAATTCCTTGCTTAATGCAGTAAATTGAAGGGAATTACGTTGGTACTAAAGCATATATGTGACGCAATATATGTTAGTAAACTATATATCTACCAGACCTTTTTAAGTAATACTATGTGTGCAAATTGTTGAAATAGTTTTGATGTATAATGGGGTAGTTATTTAATTGCCGCCCACATCGGCAAAATGTGGCATAAGGCCGGAAAGTGGGAACCCCGCAGCCTCCCCTAAAGAAGAGGCACTCCTGCAATTTTATAAATTGCCTGAGTAACCCCGTCGGCATTCCCCGGTCAGGGCGCCTCAGGCAGCAAGCAATAAACTTGCCCCACTGGAAAGCCCGGTGGGAAGGCCTTGGAGGGTGGACCTCCTAGGTATTACCCAGGCGGCGTACCTCAGTCCAACAGGTGCTGGGCCGGTTCCCGGCCTCTCACCTGTTGGGCTGAGTGTCAAGTGAGGAATCCTGGACACGTACTACCCTCTCTCCCTGCAGGCGAAGCCGCTAGGAGACATCCCATCACAAGAGTGTTATAATGGGGTAGTTATGTAATTGCCCCCCCCCCCCACATCTGCAATATTTAACACAAGGCCGGAAAGTGGGAACCCCGTAAGCTCCCCTAAAGGAGGGGCACTCCTGCAATTTAAAAATTGCCTTAGTAATCCCGTCGGCATTCCCCGGTCGGGGCGCTTCAGGCAGCAAGCAATAAACTTGCCCCACCGGAAAGCCTGGTGGCAAGGCCTGGTTGGGTGGACCTAATAGGTATTATTGGGCTGAGTGTCAAGTGACGAATCCTTGACATGTACTACCCTGTCTACCACACAGTCGGGCGATTCTATTTATAAACGATGCTACTAGGAACTGACGAATCGAATGAATTCACGTTCTGTTACCAACCAATCAGAAACCAGAATTGCTCCATAAATATTAAACCTTTTCCGTAGCAATTTCGCATGTTTTTCCGTCTCGACACGGTAAGAATATTTTGCTCTGTGGAACTGTCTACTGCAAACCAGTCACCTCTCAGGACTTGTGTGTAACAACGAACCATCAGAAACTGTTCTGTCTACTGCAAAATAGTCACCTCTCAAGACTTGTTTAGAACAACGAACCATCAGAAACTGTTCTGAAACTAAACATGGCTTACACTTCTAGACAAATAATAACTAAAAATCTAAAATAAGCTATCAAAAACATTTCATTTAACAGACGCACACAGACATAGACACAGACACACAGACACAGACACACACACACACACACACACACACACACACATATATATATATATATATATATATATATAAAATATTCTGCTTGTACCATCCTTACTTTGTCCATACGTAAGGTTTTGCAATCTGATAAAAAAAGCTTTTAAAGCAAAACTAATTAAAATAAAAGATTCTCGAAATTTGGCTTTAACAGGCCTATCTGGATAAATATATTGAAGTTACCTCATTATAACTTAGGCTCGTTTTTGTTTATTATTCTAATAATATAATTATAATAATATATGTTAATTTTTGTAGTGGTGAGAAAAAGAAACTCATGGTAATTCTGACGTTCAGTAATTCTTCACTGAAGAAAGAAAATCGACGAAACGTTTGAGAACATTCGAAAAAATATGGCAGAAATAGAAAAAAAACATTGTCTGGCTGGAGGTGATACTTCCAACGTACTTTTATCACTTCTATTAAAATATGTAGCACAATATTATTTCTGAGTAATTATTACAACTTATTAATTAATATAATCCGTGTCTTTTGGGACACTATTTGCCTAGAAATGTTCCGAGAACTCATATTGTTCAGTGTGTGTCTGATTTATTGTGTCCAAATATTTATGTTTGCATTATCCAGAAAACAATTTTAACGTAATTGCTACATATCAACTCTAGCAATCCACATGTTGTATGCAAAGAGTGGCAAGGAAATAAAGACAAGGAAAAAAATTGACTTTTTTTCTGTTGAAACAACGTACAGTTATATACAGATACTTTTTAGAATAACGCCTTGCCACTTGTTTTAAAGTTTTCTCGTACTCCAATGTGCTTAACAAGACTATCATGTCGAACACGTGGTATTCTCTGTTTGTTCGACCATGTCTAGTACGCGTCTTTTTTATGCTCTCGGCTCACCTGTGTAACACGTCTATCCCTGTCTTTTCTTGGCCACCTTTTTCTCTGGCAGAAATATCTCGAAAAATATTAACCTCATCCTAATATTGGACTGCCTATGTTGTATTATATCCTCTCTCTATGAATATTAGCACCATTTAAATAACTTTTCAATAACATTTTCAATATATGTGCTGATAAGCAAAATATATATTTATTCATAGCTGAACATTTTGCTAATTGCATCTCATTTTCTTTGATGAGCCATTATTGAAAATCCATGGATTAAGGAAATTAATATAATTCTTCTCCATATATTCCTAGTTTCAATGGCTAACAGAAAATCTACTTGATTTCGCTGCAATATTTAATAGGACAATCTACTTGATTTCTAATCTAGAATTTAACTTTATATATATACATATATATATGTATGTATATATATCAATAGATAGATAGGTAGATAGATAGAAGTCGTATTTCTGTGTGTTTGCTCACAATTTGGTTTTATATATATACAAATTTCAGTACTAAAAACACACTTTTATATAGTTTTCTTCTGGCATGATTTGTATATATACTATTTATTCAAGAGAAATAACCTTTTCAAGAGTTTATCCCATTTTCATATTACAGTGAAGCTCTAAATTTGTATGGAAATTAGGAATAGAATTGTTGTATTTTATTTAGAACTATAATATAAAGCTGATCGACTTAATTAATTTTTTATTGGATTTACATTTAATTTAATTTATTTTAAATTATTATTATAACCAACATGGGCTGAGTATAAACACGTAAGTTTTCATTTAACCTATGAGTTATTTCCCTTTTAAGCTATGATATTATATAAACCTGTTTGGATTTCATACATGAAGATGACTATATTTTATGATTCCCAAAATCTTAAATATGTTTAACTTTCAGGAAAATCGTAACAACTTGGGATAGTTGGTATATCCTAAATAGTACACGATCAAACCCTCCGCCCGACAATATGTTTATGCCTTCCAACACCGGATTTGAAAGCTAGTATATATATATATATATATATATATATATATATATATATATATATATATACAATTTTGTTAAAAAAAAAAACTGCATTCCTTTTCATAACAAGTGTTCTGAAAGGTGAACATTTCTCAAGAGCTTCACCATCCTGTCTTGGTTCTTGGAAATGCACTTTAATTAGAAACATTTATCCGTTTAGTAGCGTCTCTTATTGTACATGTCTTTCCATTTGAAGTTTATATTCTAAGTATTTTTTTCGCATTTTAAAATATATTTTAGCATTTTACTATACATTTTAGTAGCACTAGAGAACTAATAACATATTGAAAACTGCTTTGAATTTTGTACTTAAACAAATTTTAGAAAGAGTTTTATGTTTTATGTATAAATTGAAGAAGAGAATTTTATTTAAGATTTCTCATGTTTTTATTTATGTTCTGTTTTAGCTTATATTCAAGACACGCAAAATATGCATTATAGATTTCAGGAAATGAATCTGAGCATAACTATTGAAACAGGCATTATTATGTATATGTAGAAGCATAAACACATACACACACCCTAACACACATCTATACAGATATTTTTCTATATAAATGCACACATAGGCAGACAGACAAAAATACACACAGACACACACTCACACACACACACACACACACATATATATATATATATATATATATATATATATATATTTATAACCACACACACACGCACATATATTTATATATACATACATATATATTTCAATATGAATATTTTGCTAATTCAAATATACAGGGTGTCCAAACAGTCTGAGTCAGAATGGGTTCGAACTCGAATAGATTCTTTATTTTTAATGATATCTTTTTGTAAGTTTAACATTATCTGCCTAAGACATTGGGTGATTTAGAAAAAAATGCAAAACAATCTTCATTTATTAAAAGAAATGTCCTTTAAATGTGTCCCGTTTTAAACGTCGCATATTTGTGCTCTTTCCAAAACATTATTCATGACAGATTGCTTTCTCTGTTTTCCTTCAATTCTTGCAGGGTTTGTGGTTTGACGCTTCGTGGTCTGACAGCTCGTGGGACTAAATAAGGGAGTAAAATCGCAATTAAGAGATTCTACAATCTGTCAAGCATAATTTTTTGGAAAGAGCAAAATTACACGTAGCTGAAAATGGGAACATTTAAAAGACATTACTTTTCGTAAATAAAGATTGTTTCAATTTTACATTTTTAATAAAATTTCCAATGTCTTAGATTGAGTTTGAATTATAAAAAGATGACAAACAAAAATCTATTTAAGTTCAAACCCCTTCAGTTACTTTTATGGCGAAACCTGCATAAGCAAATAACACACGGTTCTTTAAAATAGCGCAATAATGCAATACTAGAGCTAAAAATATTTCTAACGTATCATTTTATAGTTCATTTAAAATTGAGATTTATTGGCAACTAACGTAATTTCGTTAAGACCCATAGCTGGTATTTATATGCCATTATATACTTAAAATTATATCCAAGTTTTACAAATAAAACGCAAAAGTTTTAAAAATGAACAATAAAAATGCGTCTTATCCTATTAAACGTATATTATAAGAAACACACACACATACACGCCCGCACGCACGCACGCACACACATAAACACACACATACACATACATACATATATATATATATATATATATATATATATATATATATATATATATATAACCTAGCATGGATGAAACGCGGAATATTCTGTGTCGCTTAACTGTCATGTATATTTTTTATAACTTACTACATATATATATATATATATATATATATATATATATATATATATATATATTGATTTTTTATTCATCATATTTAAATATATATATACACATGTATGCACACACACATACATATATATATATATATCATTAGGGTAGGTCGATTGTTCACTTATCTCAGAATATTGAAATGAGGCATTAAGGGAAAGTTGCGTCTGGACTTATTAAGTACTCATGCAAAAAATTAGATCAAATGCTGGAGCGTTTTTTTGAGCATTTGGTCTCAAAGTAGTAGACAAAAATATATGAAAAATTCTTTGTTTTTGCAAGATTATTCGTGATTATTCGTGTGAATACCAAAACATTTCAGTATTTCAAACCAGGTGATGTCTTCTTATTTTATAAAAATAATATTAATATAACAAATCATAAATAAACTTCAAATTGAAAATCTGCACTCCCGTCTTTTCATTTTAGTTTTTTAATTTGAGGGTCGACATTGTTAATGCTCTGTTGCAACTCTAAGATAAGGATAAAGTATTACGTAGATGTTCTGCACTCTCTGAAGACAGGGAAGAGCATTTGTGGCAGGAGTACTACCTCTTAGAACGAAATAGTTTTTGTACGGCGGAAGTGAGATATTTTCTGTGGTTGTTAGGGATCTGATGTAGACATTTCATTTCAGATTCAGGTTAAAGGTGAGTCACAGAAGTTTGTCAAAACAGGGTGCTTCATCTTGGCAAGAGATATTCATTTCAATTGGGGTAAACTGGGGATATACGTGTTAGTGGTAAACAGACAGCAGTATAGTTTTGGATATATTAAAGTTGACCAGTCATCCGTTACTCGATTTCAGCACACGTTTAAGTTCAGAGGAGAAAGAATCAGAAAACTTCTGATCTTTGTCGGATTTTGTAGTGTTGCCATATATGGTAGTATTGTCTGCATAGATGTCGACAAATGATCAAAGAATATGATTTGTGAGGTTCTTGATAAAGAAAAAGAAAGAGAGTTGGACCCAATATGGATGCTTGGGGCATGCCAGCATTTATACTGTAACCTACGCATTATAATAGATCAAAAGAACGAAAGGATTTAGTGCTTGAGAGGACATTTCCAGCTATTCCGTAGCTATAGATTTTATGATTATTTTTTATCAGGCCCTATCAAATGCCTTAGATATGATAAGATCTACCGCTGTAGAAATGAAACCTTCGTCAAAAAATTCATTGATTCTCTGTGATATCACAATTAGAACATCAGCTGTTGATCTCTCAGAGCGGAATCCATATTGCATGTCACTGAAAAGGTTATTTTTGCTGAGATGATTGACAAGTTCTCCATTTATCATAGTGTTGCATTGGCAAACTGTATTTTCATGTTATGAATTAAGCAGTAATATTCCAATATCTTAAAATTGATTTTTTATGTTATAAGTGAAAATATAACAAACAAATAAATAAGGAAAAGACGAAACATTATTTTGATAGAGCTTAATATATAGAGTGAAATTGCTCCATATAATAGCACTTAGACAAAAATGACGGTCTCAATTTCTGACTTAAAACTTCGGCTATGATGTCTTGATGTCTTGATTGAAAACCATATAGAGTTTGCGATGCTTTCATTGTTTACTAGACTTCCCGTTCCACGCCTTTGAAAGTGAGGGCAAATCTAGTAAGTCAAGCTTGTTTCCATTTAATAATGATTCTCGAAGTTCAGATTCAGCAAAGAATTCAACAGTTTATTAAAAATGTAAACACGAACACGTAAGCAGTACATTTATTTCAATGAATGAACACTATCTTTTTATAATAGAAACAAATAAGAATAATTATATACGTTGTATTTTTTTATATTTAAGTCTATTTTGATGAAACATTTGAGTAATATTGAAAGAGAAAATGAAGTGTAGAGATAATTCAAATGTTTATTAAAAACAAAAACAGTAAACACACGATAACGCACGCGTTTGTAACGTCAACCTGTGATTCCGTTGAATTACCCAACAAATAAAACTTTCTAATTAAATATACTCAACAAAATACAAAATTTTAAAGAAAAATATTTCTTGCGGTAACTGTTGACATTATTTTGCAACTTTCTTCAAATGCCATCTTGTACTGATCCAAAATCGACCTACACTTATATATATATATATATATATATATATATATATATATATATATATATATATAATGTATTCAAATGAAATACTGAATTGTAGTATAATTACAGCTGCAAACTTTAAGTCCAAAGAAATATTAGTATCAGCATTTATAAGACACTCCCAAGCTGATAAAGAAAGCCCAATATGCAGGATAGACTAATAATATGAATTGAAATTATGAATTAAATTATCTATATATTAATACTATAGGGTGTGTGTTAATTGTTTATTTTCTGTGTCACGCTTACACCCGAGTCGTTTACTTGTTATGGACTTCCATTTCTTGTAATAAATAATTTACAAAGAATTGTTAATAAGTTTTGGTTTCGGTTTCGATTATAGCTGATGGTATTCAAGCCATCTATTTTTTAATAAATAATTTTATCAAGAATTCTTCATAAGTTTTGGTTTCGATTTCGATTGTTGCTGAAGGAACTCAAGTTATATCTATATACGTATATTTTTTCGTGAGCTTTTATTTCAGTTTCGATTCAAGCTTATACACCACATCATATGGATATATGCTTGATTTTTAAAATCGCAACTTTATATTATATAAAGATCGATACAGCAATAACTCTATAATAATATCCACGAATCCTGCTGCAAGAATTAAAATATCATATTTGCGCATCATTTACGAGCAGGCTTTGCCGGGCGTTCGTGCTACTTTTTCAGTTTTAACAAAAAAAAAAAGCTACAAAATATCAGAGCGTCTCCATTTACGCTAAACATCCACAGAATTCCTGCATCAATATATTACATACGCATGAGTCCTCTGTGGAATTTCCACAAGTCCCGCTAGTCTATATATCAATACGATAGTATGTGTGTCATTGCTTTTATTTTGTGTCACGCTAACATTCGAGGCGGTTAATTTTATGGATTTCCATTTCTTGTAATATATGATTTTGCCAAGAATTCTTCATAAATTTTGGTTTCGGCTTCGATTATAGCTGAGGACACTCCAATATATAAATACATAATTTTATCAAGAATTAATCATAAGTTTTTGGTTTCGGTTTCGACTATAGCTGATAAAACTCAAATTATATATATATATATATATATATATATATATATATATATATATATATATATGCTTTCAATTCAAGTTGATTCACTCAAGTCACGTGGGTATATATTTTTTTATTTTTGAAATCGCAACTTTATGATATATAAATATCGATAGAACATTAACTCTATAATAATACATACGAAATCTGCAAGTATTTAAATATCATACTACTTTAGCCTACTTTACGACCGAGCTACACCGGACGTCCCTACTAGATAAATACTTTTTCAGTTTTAACAAAAGAGCTACAATAATATCAGAGCCTCTCCATTTATGCTGAAGATCTACAGAATGCCAACATCAAAATATTACATATGAACAAGTCCCCTGTGGAATTTCCACAGGCCCCGCTAGTGTAGAATTACAACAAAATCTCTTGTTTAAAAAAGGAGTACAAATAAATTTAATATTTTTTTCCTTAATCTGTGTATTTAAAATTAATGACTTTTCTCACCGAAAGAAATGTTATGAGCAAAATAGATATGGGTAATTAAAATGTTTTCTTTTTAGCACATGAATTGCAAATATATACGGCATAATCACATTGACACACCGGTTCCTGACAGATAACCGAAGTTAAGAAACGTTGAGCCTGGTCATTACTAAAATGAGTGACCAAGTTGGGAAGTCCAGGTGCTGTATGTAGTAGGACGTCGACACCTCCTTGCAAAAAGTTGCAAAAACCTAACGTCGTCATCTCCCCTAACGGGGATATACATGTGACTGGGGGCGGCTTGTGAATTTCATACTCCCATGAAAATTCCTCCTTCGGAGGAAGCCGGTGAAACCCTGCCTTGGGTTGGTGCTGACTGCACTTTCAAATTAAATATGAAATTTTTGTTTAAGTGGTTAAATGAATGAGGATACAAGGATAGTTGTAAAATGCAAAGCAATAAATACTCGTATATACCAGAATGAATTGCGAGTTATTTAAAGTGTATTCCACGATGGATGATAAAATATTTGAAGATCCAAGTCGTTCATATGCGGTAATCTATTATTTTCAATGTTGTAGAATCATTCGAAAAGTCATTTGAATAACTCGATATTCATGCAAGAGAAATACTGGAATGAATTAACTGAAAGGCAGTTTCTTTTTTTACCGAGTAAGTTTTTCCAAAGTTAATTTATGTTAGATTAATATACAAAGAAACTACAGAAGAAACTTCTCGGAAAAGAAAGAGTACATTAAAAAACCTTTTCAATTAATGCATTCCAGTATTTCGCCTGCACGAATATCGAGTTATTCCAATTAATTTTCATAAAATTCTACTACATTAAAAATAATGGATTTCATAGAATTCTACTACATTGAAAATAATGGATTCACGATTTATCTTCAAAGAAGGATGAAGGAAAAAATTAAAAATTATTTGTACTTCTTTGTCAAACAATAAATTTTATTGTGATTCTACATGATTTGATTAAGAATTACCATTTATACTCGTATTTATATGGATTTAGTTCTTTATATATGGATGACAGGTTGTTCAGTAACACATAATTAACTAAATATTACTAAGACATTTCTTCATGATCAAGTACTCTGCTACAGCTTACACATGCAGATGTACTTTCACGCGCAATAAATATTACAAATTATATGTGTGCATAGAAATGTATGAACATATACACGTACCTACATTTATGCATATAGTAAAATATGCTGATATTACTGCAGACATGTTTCAGCCCATTAGACTAATTCATGAATTCAAAATCAATTTTCTAATAATTTCCGACGATAAAACTCAAAAAGCAAGGGCAGATATGTCATCTGAATAACACCAACAGGAATCTTTATTTTATATTTTTATGAAAATTTTTACTGATGTTTTTATTACTCTGACCGATTTTAAACTTGATAAGCGACAAAATTTGACTCTTATCACCATTTTGAGGTTTAAGGAAGATTCTAGAGAACAGGGAAAATCTCACCGTATATATTGTATCTACCACGGATCTTAAATGTTTTCGAATATATTTTATTTCCCACTAATATTTTAAATCCATAATTTCGGTAAATTCTTCATATATGGCACACAAACAAGTATATAGATGTATGTAGATATACAAGTAAGCATATAAACATACATTTACGTATCTCTATGTACAATATCTTAATTGCAGAAATTCCCCTCTGAACCAAAGTAGCGTAGGTTTGCAACAACTAATTCCATACACAAATTCAATACATCTACTCAGACAGCCACTATCTTATGAAGCTTATGACCACCATTTCTGCTACATAAATTGTTACATTACATTCGATGAGCAACACCATCACAATCACCACATCTACTAAGGAAATAGTCCCTATTTTTCTTTCTCAATATTTAGTGCTCCCACTGCTACCAGTTGAGACCAGATAAAATTCTATAATTTTCACACAATACAGAGCTTACATAGATACGAATAGCATACTCTTTCTATTTCTCCTATTCAAAAATAATAAATTCTCCCTTCTCAAATACCACCCTTTTTTGATTGACTGATATCTTATTCGCATATTCCGGGATCCACTTCCTCTCATTACCGTAGTAGAGACGCGTCGTGGGACACTAAACGCTGACGAGATTTCACTCGGTATTTACCTAGTTGTGAACCTTGAATCTTACTATGCTCGGCGACCCATGGGGTTTGGTAAGAACTTTATAAATATCTGTTTGACCTCTGACACGGCCAAACGAGAGAGGTCGCGGGATGGATATGGTTATAATAAGGCTGACTAGGAAGCCATCATTGATCATATGGGATTAAATATTTTTAATGCTACGGAACAGTGCCCATATGAGATTACTGAATGTTTCAAAGCGATGATTGAAGCGCGTGTTTCCACACACAAGTTCTATAGCAATCCTACTCTCCCCAATGGTTTACTTTTACCTGCGTAGCTGACATTGCTCAAAGACAAAAGTTTACAGAATCTAGAAGTAATTATAAGAAAGAAATAGCTGAAGCTAATATTGAATATACCGAAACCACCTAAAAACGCATGAAGCGCAGAAATTAAGAAATTGTTAGTCCTAGAATTTTTTTTTAAACAATGTAGTAAATAATGGGCAATGAGCACCTCACTATTAACAAATCTTGAGGTTGTTTGCACAGCAACCGAGAAAGCAAACCTGTTTGCCCGTCAAGTTGCCCCCAACACAAATTTGAACTCAGCAAACCACTCTCTTCTAGATTTTCTTTAGTGAGTAGAAACTATATTAGATGATCTAAAAATAAACGAAAACATATTCTCAGCTGATATCATGAAACACCTATACACATCAAAAGCATATAGAACTGTTCTCATCCAAGCTAAACTATTAAAAAAGGCTCCGCTAAGGTTGCCTCAGTTATCCCCAAACTTTAAGAAATGCTCTAATATATTTTCATTTCCAGACTGTAGTATCAGTTTACAAGAATCTTAGCGAAAAAACTGACTCATTAAATTATCAGTTCTTAGCCTCCGCTTTCTTGTCGCAAAAATCTCTTGGTGTTTAATTAACCAAAATCTAGTTTATACTTCACATTTGCTAAACTTTTGTCAGACCAACAATATGGATTTATGCAAGATTATTCTACTGCCTAATTGTAACCTCCAAAAGTATATACCATGGACTAGATAAGACAGGGGAGCTACAGCATTAGCCCTACATATATCTAAGGTCACTGACAGAGTAGGGCACGATGGTCTATTCATTAAAATCAAATAATATTATATTACTGGACGAATAATTAACATAATTAAATATTTCTTACATAATATAAATATTTCTTACATAAGAGAAGAATTCAGGTTGTCCTTGATGGCCGTAACTCAAAACTTTTATTTCTTCTTTAATAATAACAAGAAACCTTCTCAACCATTGATAGCTATGGTTAATGATACATTATCTGATAGTACTTCGTTCAAACTTCTTGTCTTAACGGTAACATGAAACATGATCTGGAACAGATAAATTGAGGGTATTTCTATGGTTGCAGAAAGAAGGCGGATTATTTCTACCGTGCTAGTAAATTAAAGACACCTAAGAGTATCCTGTACTCCTAGACGATAACCATTCGCCTATGTCTGGAGTATCGTTGACACATTTGGGCTAGTGCATCTGTTACTAGTCTCTCACTCTTAGACAGTGTTCAAATGAAAGTCAGCAACCTCATAGGTGTCGCGCTGTCTGTTAGGACTTAAGCTATGCCCTATCGACAAAATGATGCATCTATGACTGTCTTATAAGTATGTTAATGGTAGTGTAATGTTATGATCCTTCAGGCTGTGTTCATAGCGTAGTATCTGTTAACTGTGGCAAGCGGGAGCAATGGTCAAAACATTATTATTATTGTTATTGTATTCTTGTTAAATGATTTGAGCGACGAATGGTCGCTGGATCAGTTATTATGATTAGAAGAATAAACAATTAAATTGCGAAAGAAATGATTGAAGTGTAAATCGCAAAACGGATGCGAAAATAGAAAATAGATGTAAACATTCTTTTGGTTCTGAATAAACAAATAACTAGGTGGATTATATTGGTATGAGACACGTAATTAGGTGACGTAAGAGAACACGTGATGTAGTTAGTTTTTGGAGAGATTGAGAGAGTTGGGGATTGACCACCAGAGCAGACAGACTTAAACAAGGGTGGACAGACAGCTGAGAGCGAGCTGTATGAACAGAAAATGTAAAAAACTACATATCCTGTGAAAACCAATTGAGACAACTTTAATAAATTTATATTATAAAAATATAAAGAGTTGTTTTATGATTTTCACAAAGAAGAACAGTTGTCTCAAGTATATGGTGCTGATCGCTTCATGGTTGTCACGGAGCAGCGGGAAGATACAGAAGAAATCTTCAAGAAAACAAAAGGTATGAAGCATATATTATTCTTCTTACATATGAACTGTAAAAATATCCCGTGCGATAAGTCTGATACAACATGATTCAGTTTACACGTCAATATCATGTCCCCTGGCTAACAACATACATACGATTTATACGTTTATTATCTGTCTGTTAAAATAACAATATCTTACATCCACTAGATAACACATGACACGTTTTAATATATTATCTCCATTCCAATTTCAACCAATATACAATAATAGGTGCTCCGAGGAACTGCAAGGCCATATACCACTTTGACAAAAAACTCTCCGACAAATCCGACAAGCAGCTAAATCCGCATCGTACACAGTACCGGTGCCTAGATGCTAGAAAGCCTTTTAATCTAATAGTTTCATCCCTCGGACTGCAATATTTTGGAATTCTATTCCGAGTCCTTGCCCTCCTGGCTGTAGTGACATGCAAAAATTCGAATGTAATGCAAACATACATCTTGCTACTCAACTTCCTATATAGTATCCATGTGGCACTTTGATTTATTTTGAGTTAAAAACAAACTGGCAAGTACACGTGTCTATAATTCTTTTTTGCTCAATTCCGTGAAAATAATCGCGGTTAGATTTGTTTAATCTGTAGTTGGGTCCGAATCTCACGACCAGTGGCAATTGTCAATTATCCTTTAGAAACGTTCTCTAGTTCCACTCGTTTGAAAATCTCAACTGTTTACCATTGTCCAAGCATTTGCTATTTACGTTAGAAAGGCGTTAGAAATTCTTTCATTCCCGTGGCAATTGGTAGTATTCTGAACATATCGCCTTAGCAAATGGAGTCAAAGGTGACTTTGTAGCTTATTGGAATATCTCGATCAGTAAAAATTGCCACTCACTGCACCGATGATTGCGAAAGCATAGACCACTAATGTCTGTATATATGAATATAATAATTATTATTTATCATTATTTGCCCCTCCCTCTCCATGCTGCTTTCATTTTATCTTGCAATTATTTAAAACGTCACTCGCTGACTTTTGGAAGAGTCCTCCCATCGCAATTTCTTAAAACGTCACTAGCTTAAGTTCAGAATGCGATCCCACTTTTCTTTTAACGGCTAATTTAAAAAAAAAGTTTTTGAAACGCTGATGTTTTTAAAGCAAATTTCCCTTCAAGAGTTTGCATTTTGGAGACGGAACTCTTTTCAAGATAAGTTGCTGCTATATTAATTTTACTTTTTATTTTTAGATTCAAATGTTAAAAACTACACTTTATTTCAGTAATTAATTTATATTCTTATTTTCTGATTGTTTTATTTAATATTAGCGTTTCTCGTCCATAAATACTGTTTATTATATCTACCAAGTTGATCTTAAAGATAGCATAGACTCAACCATTATATATTTTTAAAGACTCCCCCTCCATCCTGCTTTCATTTTATCTCGCAATTATTTAAAACATCACTCGCTGACTTTCGAAAGACTCCCCCCTCGCTTTTCTTTTATATCACAATTTCTTAAAACGTCACAAGCTGAAGTTCAGAACGCGATCATGCTTTTCTTTTAACGGTTAATTAAAAAGAATGTCTTTGGAACGCTGATGTTTTTAAAGCAAATTTCCCTTCACGAGTTTGCATTTTGGAGACGAAAATCTTTTTGAGATAAGTCGCTGCTATATTAATTTTACTTTTTATGTTTAGATTAAAATGTTAATAACAACATTTTATTTCAGTATTTAATTTATATTCTTATTTTCGGATTGTTTTATTTAATAATAGCGTTTCTAGTCCATAAATGTTGTTTATATATCTACCAAGTTTATTGCATAAATAGATTAGGCAATTGTATTAATTTTCAGTTTGTAAGAGGGGGATCTATCACCATACTTTCCCTTAAACACGCCAATTGGACTTTTATTAAGTACAATACTTAATATTTTTTTAATGGGGAGTAAAGAACACATTGTGGATTCATTATCGGCAGCTCCCGTTACTCTTGTTTCTCTTTATTTATCCCTCAGTCCTCATTTTTAATGAGTGACATTTCTGACAAATGGAGAAGAACAAACTGTACTCTAGGTTAGCAGTATTTTGCGCGAACAGTTAGCAGAGATGTCGGAAATTTTCTGTTTCTATGACTATCCTTGTAACCATGTCACTAGTAAGGATGGTGGAGGTAAACGTTTCATCTGGGCTGACGTTATCCGCCTGATAGTCAGGGACACGAACCTTTGATTAACCACTAAGAAGGCTATCCTATCAGCAGGTGCAAAGTACTGGGGCTGCTGTATTGCCATTTGGTGAATGGATTCTGGACCATGCAGTAGCTTCTGGTGGGGCAACTCGATGCCATATTAGTGAGTAATTGTTACGGCTTTACCTTATCATGTTCTACACAAAAACTTCTTCGTCTCTTTTTCTCTCTTAGTTTCAAGCAAGTCCGACGATCTAGTCCACAAATTCCAAAACTCCATCATGACAAGTTTCAAGAAAAAATACACGATTAAACCCGGATCTCCAACTTCCAACGTAGACCTCCACTATCATGTCTCCTTTTCCAACATCAGGAGTCTACGTTCTAACATTCCAGAGGTTGAAACCCAATTACAGAAGACTAAATAAGACCTTTTATTTCTAAGCGAAACTGGCATTGGACCGACTATTTTCCTATATGAGTTCGTAATTAAAGGATACGCTAACATAACTTCCAAATCTGACCCCAAGATCGCCATGGGCATGGAATATGTGCCTCTATTAAAGATGGCTTTCCATGTTGTAGGGGCATCTCCAGAGAAGATCCTAACTTACCTTATATGTGCTTCTGGATTGTACTAGCTGACACTACTGCATTTATATTTACTCTCTATCGCCCCACAACAGCGGAAGTACTATTTTTAAAAGCGTATCTTAGAAAATTGGCCACGTCCTATCTGCTTATCCTTCAGTCTCCACATACGTGACTGTAAATTCACGTATGTGGAGGCTTCAATGTTCACAATGTGGAATGGTTGACCCACTCAAACAAGATCGATGATGAGGGGAGATTCTGTCATGATTTCTCCATTGCTTATGACCTCACTCAGATTGTTCACGCAACCACCCGTGTGCCCGACACTGACAGCCAGTATGCGAGTCTCTCAGACCTTTTTCTCACAACTTGCTTTGAACTATGTTCAATTTCCGTTCTGTCTCCTCTTTGATCTTCCTATCACTCAGTTGTATCAGTTAAGATACAAATTAAATGTAATAAGTCCTCAGACGTACCTCACCATCGTACAGTATATCGATACATCATGGCTGACTGAGATAGCTTCCGTAAATTTATATCAGATCTTTCTCTCCGTTCCATGTTTAAAAAAGAGGGATCCTCTATAGTATCAGACCTGACGGAATCGTTAATTGTAGGTATAGACTGTTTCATACCCTCGAAAATGTTCCAGCAAAAACCTAACGACCAGCTGTGGTTCTCTCCAGAATGTGCTGCTGCCGTTGCGCACAGTAAACACTTACACATTTCACAGGCCTAAACCTGAATCAAATTTGTTCCACAGGTGTATATATACAAGTACGACTAAGTCAGTTAAAATTACTTCTTGTAAGAAAAGGTCAAGAATATGTTGTAAATTAAATATTGTGACATGTTTATCCTCTCACCATTTATAAATATCAGAAAGATTATTTACATCGTAAACCATAAATGTAAATAAAATTACAAAGATTTCAAATTGAGTTCATATAAAATTCTTGTTTTATTGATTTCGTCTATTTTCAGTTCGGGTTGTCGCAGGTGTCTCTTATCATTCGTTTAATGCAGATTAGCTATCACATGCAAAATCCGATAAGACTAACCGACACACTCACACACACACACTTATATATATGTAGATATATATATATATTCACACACACATAATACACACACACACACACACACATATATATATATACATATATGTACGTATTGAGCACTTTTAAAGTAAATACTTAAAGTTTACGCATAAATTAATACTTTCGTATATTACTTTTATGTGAGTAAATTAAGTAGTTATACTTAGCTCCTGAAACAGTTGAGCACTCTACAAAGAATTTATTTCACCACATTAAAAATAGATATAGAAAGAGTTAATTTCGAAACATCGCTAAAAACATCCCCGCACCTAGCAAGCATAGCTATAGTATTAAATTAATTTAAAAAAAAACAGATGAACTAATACGCTGAATGCAATGGCAAGCAAATTTCTCCCTTAAAAATGAAAACGTAAACAAAAAAGACTCCTATGGTTTTAAAACCCTTAAAAATGCGAAAACAGTAGACCTTTTGATAAACTTTGAAAATGATCTTTTAAACGTAATTAAAAACTTAGAATTCCCCAATCAACCTAACAATTTTTAACGGAAACTACACAAAATTGTTAGAAACATAAACAATTCTAATAAAATCTTTGTAAAAACAGATAAAACCAGAAACTTTTATAAAATAGATAAACAAGAATATAACAAAATAATCACAGAAAACATAAAAAACTACAAAAAACTAGACACAACCGAATGCGACTACGTAGATATAATAAATACTGAAAGTAAACAAATTACCGATAAATTAAAAATGAGCGATAAAGTTGGCAAATTGAAACCTAGAGAGGCATACATTCTGCTTAAAGACCACAAATGGGATTTATAATAATCCCAGCACTCGCTTGATAAACCCAACTAAACCAGAAATATGTAGAATTAGCAAAACAATACTCTCTAGAGTAAACAAACAAATCAAACAAACCTAGAATTAAGCCAGTGGGCAAATACTGCCGAAGCAATCACCTGGTTTAAAAATATAGAACACAAAGATAAATGTACGTTTATACAGTTCGACATCATAGATTTTTATCCCTCGATATCCGAAGAACTTTTTAACATTGCCCTAGAAGTTGCCGAGGCATACACTGATATATCCTCGGAAGAAATCAACATCATTAAAAAAATGTAGAAAATCAGTTCTAATAAATAACAATAACCAATAGGTAAAAACTAAAATGAAAAATTTGTTTGATTTGACGATGGGTGCCAGGGATTCTGCAGAAGCATTGGATCTTGTGGGATTATTCATTCTATATACCCTTACAAACATATTTGAAACTACGGATATCGGCCTATATAGAGATGACGGACTAGTTATAATAAAAAAAAACTCCAACAAAGTCAAGGGAGATAACTTTTAAAAAAATCATACACAAGGAAATGAAAAAATTAGGCCTAAAAGCAGACGTATCAGCTAACATAAAAATAATAAACTTCCTGGACGTCACATTCTACTCCAATATATGTAAACCCTAAGTCCAATCACCCACCATCAATGATGAAGCAGATTCCTAACTTGATCGTAAGTAGACTCAGAAATAACTCAAGCGATGAAAATGCATTTAACAGGTAAACCAATTTCTATGAAACAGCCCTAAAAATAGTGGCTAAAAAATATCGATATCAAATATAAGCAACAAAACACCAATAACTATAATAAAATTAAAAATAGAAGAAAAAGAACTATAATTTGGTATACGGCCCCATACAATCAAATGTTAAAAAACAAAACTTGGCAAGAAATTTCTAGATCTTATTGAAAAACATTTTCCCGCAACCAACCTCTTACACAAAATTTTCAATAAAAATGCCGTAAAGTTATCCTTTAGTTGTTGCGAAAATTTAGAGATGATAATTAAAGCACATAATAAAAAAATATTAAATAAAAACAATGTAAACAACAACAAAATAAACAATAAAAAGTAGACACAATGACAAAAATAAAACTAACACTAGCAGAAATAATAATAATAATAATAATAATAATAATAATAATAATAATAATAATAATAATAAACCAACCCCGGAGAAGAACAACCACACTAGAAATAAAAATACTAAAAACGAACAAGATAAATGCAACAGTAAGATACCGCACACTATGCCCACTTCCAAATAAATGTCTAACCAGAAGCGTAGTTTACCAGGCCACAATATTTGCGAAAGAAAACCCGAATAACAAGAAATATTACGTAGGTATGACTTCCTTAGATTTCAAAACTCGATATTATGACCACAGCAGTACATTCAACAATAAAAAACACTATGTGAAAACAACGCTAACAAATAAATACTGGGAACTCAAGGAAAGCGGACATACGCCGATAGTCGAATGGAAAATAATAAGACAAGCTACCACGTGTAGGGACCTAGACGACCCATGTAGATTATACCTTCATGAAAAATTTGCTCTCCTGTACTTTAAAGACCCCCAACATCTATTAAACTGTAGAAGAGAAATCGAAAACAACTGTGTTCACAAGATAAAATTTACTCTCGGATAGCGATACAAAATAGTTTTAAAACTAACAAAAACAACAGAAAATAAACAAATAAATAAATGAAATAAACATGAATATACATAAACGATCACACATATGTATGTATATATATGTATATATATATATGTGCATATATGTATGTACATATATATATATATTTATATATAAATTAAAAAAAAACCCTAACCTAGATTTAAAACAGATCAAGAAACTAGATATCCAGGCTAAATAGAGCACACACAAAGGAACAGGTCAACCAGAGGTCAAATATGACTTTGTCTGATAAGTGCATGCTCATTGGCTGATAGGAAGGGCCCGGTGGATACTAGAAAGCTGATTGGCTAACTAAAATCTCAATAGAAGATGCGTATATAAAAACGACAAACAACCACAAAGTATAAGCCTGACGAGTCCTAGAGTGGATGAAAAGTGGAATATTCAGTGTAGCTTAATCGCCATACATATTTTATAACTTACTATATATATATATATATATATATATATATATAGAGAGAGAGAGAGAGACAGTATTTTTTTCTATAAACGCATATTTCATTAAATAAATTAGATGATTTTTGTCTATTAATTCTATTTTCGATCCTTTCCAACTTCCGAATAACAGTTTTCACTTCTGGCGAGAACTTACTGATGTAATCATCATGTTTTTCATAAGTCTGAGTACTTTCTAATCGTTCAGGATTCATTGTAAGTGATGAAATAATTTTATTGGTTTTGAACAATTTATAAAGTTTTTTTCTTCTTCATTGTTTAATTATTTGACCTTTTTTTTCCGTTGATTAAATAATTAACAAAAAAATACTTTTTAAATTGTTCAAATCCAGTTGGATTAATTTATCCATGACGATGAATCTTGAAGAACTTGGAAATTCTCGGACTTATAATATTATTATTATTATTATTATTATTATTATTATTATTATTATTATTATTATTATTATTTTAAATAATATAAGTGAATAATGATTTTAAAACAAAAACCAAAGTGATCACTTGTACCAATATTTGTGCATATATATATATATATGTATATATATATATATATATATATGTATGTATATATATATATATGCTAGATAGTAGATAATTATGACAGTACATATGCCGCTCACCCAGGCTATAAATCTCTCTCTCTCTCTCTCTCTCTCCCTCTCTCTCTCTCTCTATATATATATATATATATATATATGTAATATTTGTTACTGTAACAGTAGCAGAAACTTGCAAAGAAGCGAGCGATTAACAGAATATATTCTTGTTAGGAAGAAACAGCTAACCTTGCAGATATTAATATGATCGAGGTTATCAGATGTTTTAACTTGTGGGATATTTCATTCGGGTCTCCAGATAATTTCCTGTAATCAGTAGAGAATAAGTACTTGTATATAACAATTTTTTTGTGCGAGGTAACCCATTATCGTATACAGATCATTTAAAGTCATATATATATATATATATATATATACATATATATATATATATATATATATATATATATATATATATATATATATATATATATATATATATATACATACAGGGATTTGACAAAATAAGAGAAGAAACCTGTAACATTTTAGGCAGCAATCTTTGAACGTGTTTTAATTAATCAATTCTTGACATATTTAAATTATTATTTATGTCATATGATATGCTTAATTTAAATTAATTTCTTTTACAGATATTTAAAATATCAAAAGCTTTTCCTATAAAAATAGCAAACCTTCCGAACTTCCAAAGAGACCAAATTGTTGGAGCTCGTGTGACTGGTGCTCGTGTGATAGAAATTGCAGGAATGTTAAGCCATTCAAGAAGAACTGTCTCAAAAGTAATGACTGATTTTAAAAGAGAAAGAAAAACATCCCCAGAAAAGCACCCGTCGGGTCGAAAGATGAAGATGTCTGACAGAGCCCGTCCGACTCATAAGCGAAGTGTTAGAGAAGATCACAAGACCACGGCTCCTAAAACTGTATTGGTTGGTCTTCGATATGACTTTGGGTTCAAGGTTTTAGGAATTCATCTGTGCTGGAGACTTGTGTGGAAAAATTAAATTCACGTATGAAACATTAATTAATACGTACAAGTGATTTTAGTCAATTTAGCCAATCAGGGCGAACTAAATTTTGACGTAATGAAGACAGATTGGATGACTGAAAAACCCAGACATTTTAAACCCACGCCGTTACCTGTTCAGTACCTGTCAGATAGAGAAAGGGAAAGGGTGAGAATCGGTTGCTGAAAAGAGATTCCATTTGAGTCACTATCTTGTTGCAAAAAGACATTGCATATATTTTTTATTCTTTTCATAACTGTGAAATTTGTTTTGTGTCAAGAATCTATTTAACAATAAATCCTTATAAAAGAAAACCCAAAGATTTATGAGTGAGTCAATTATTTGTTGCGTACAGAATTCGTGACTAACTCACAAACAAATGATACCAATTAGAGGTAATTTCTTTTAGAAGACAGCAAGCAGGAAGAGAAGAGCGGCCAGCTCAGCGCCCGTGAATCGCGGTGTGCGACACACGTATTCCTAGAGACTTTGAATTGTTCACATTTTTTAAATTCTTTTATTTTTCTTCTGTTATTTCTCTTCTTTTTCCTGCGAACCACTGTTGAGGCAGGTATTACAGGAATCACGCATCAATCCCGACACTGTAAAAGCGACGAAGACCACGCTATTGGACTTTCTTTAATGTTCCAAAATCGGAACCTCCTACGACTACACTTATGTACCGGTAAGCACAACGGTCGTCACAGTGTTATATTTGTTTCGTCTGACCAGAAAGTGACCTTTGACTGGGGGAGACTGGGGTCTTTCCAAGTTATATATATATATATATATATATATATATATATATATATATATATACATACATACGTACAAAACAGTAATCTATAAACACATGTTTCGCTGTAATATGGCTCGTCAGAGTAGCTTAATTGTCCTAGGATTCGAATCTCAGATTATATGTGCACTTGTCGAGTGCATTAACCGTTGTCCAACAAGGTCTTAGATCATGTACGTGTTATTTTACTGCCTTTAAAAGCATGTAAATTTCAGGTGATTTTTTTTAACGTTAAGTAAATACCGTTACTAACGTCTACAACCTTGAAGAACTGGAATATAATTTTAATTAGAATTTTTTGGACTCCAAACAAATAAACAAATATTATTTATTTATATATTTTACTTATAAAACTTATAAAGCAGTGATATACGAATATGTGTTTCGGTATATTTCAGCTCGTCAGCGCAGCTTGACTGTTCAAGGATTCTTACCTCAGATTCATATATGCTGTGGCCAAGTGCGTAAACCGTTATAAAGATATATATATATATATATATATATATATATATATATATATATAT
Organism: Euprymna scolopes; assembly: GCF_053919585.1. Lineage (NCBI taxonomy): Eukaryota > Metazoa > Mollusca > Cephalopoda > Sepiida > Sepiolidae > Euprymna > Euprymna scolopes. Next base: position 66,536,410 of record NC_136500.1, read on the forward strand.
ATATATATAAAGTACATTTAATTACAAAATCAGATATTACATTACAGATCTAAAGGAAGTTTTACTTTTCGTCTGCCTCTTCTCTCTCTTTTTCTCTTTCTCCATATATATATATATATATATATATATATATATACATATATACATATATATATATATATATATATATATATATATATATATATATATATATATATATATAGTGGCAAGTTAAAATATATCTGACAATTATCCGAAAAATAATTTATCCTAATTTATTTTCGTGGGAATTCACCGGTCTATTTCATGGAATTGAAGTTAGAATGTGTTTTTTATAGGTTCAAGTTCTTTGAGTTTGCTAGTTAGCCAATTATGTTATTTATTTCACACACTCATCTATCACATCCAATCGGCGTGCGTTTATCAGGCAGCCTTTCACTTGGCCTCTAATTCACACCGTTCTTTGTTTCTTTTTGGAAACAGAGTCAGTTTGTCTTTATGTTAGAATGATACTTTATTTTAATCTGGATGTGCTCAAACATGTCAGCTTATGTACGTGTTTATGTATATGTTTATTAATCATAGTTAATATTGCTATTATTATTATTATTATTATTATTATTATTGGGATAATTATTATATTTGTTATTATTTATTTTATTCTTTATGTTTTTATGTGTTGTTATCCTATGGTAAATTTTATTTCATGCATACATATGTTTTCTATTTAAAAATGTTGTGATTCTTAAAATTTAGGATAGCTAATTTCTAATTCCGCCTCAATCTGCACGTGTCGTTTAAGTCCTTACATTACAAGATTGTCTCACTATTTTCCACTTGACTGCCGGGAAGCGTTCACTTTCTTTGAACTTCTAGTAGTAGTCTGTTTGTGCTCTTTGTATTCGGCGTTTTAGTTTTTATTTTTTTTGTTAATGTACTTATGTTGTTTAAAATCCTATTGATGTCAAACTTATGTAATGTTTGTCGTTATATAGGTTTCTTCTAGCTTATATTTTGTAAACGATGCCTGTGCTTGGGTATTTATTTTATAGTGGACAGAGTTGGACAGTTACATTTTTTTCTGTTTATTTTTACTGTTTTCATTTCTATTAAAGTTTGGAACATCACTATATCGAATAATTATATTAGTGTCGTTTCGTTTATTTTTCTTTCTAATTTTTTTTTTGTTATTTACTGTTTTCATTTAATATTTTATTATTCTATTCCTTAATTAGTGCCGTCAAGGATTCACAGCTACTACAGAACAGTTTTAGGTGTTTTTATTAGATATTTCGAGCAAAAGATTTTTTTTACGGAGAAGTGCTTTACGATGCGATATATGGAGTTTTGTCGACTTTGGTATTTAGTCCCTGATTAAGAAGCGGCCTATACTGGATTATATTTATTTTCCTTCTATTTTTAGTTTTATCATTCAAACACTACCGAAAATATATAGTTAATTGGCAGTTTTAGTCATTTAGTACCGTTTTTAAGCTTCACAGCTCACTCATTGTTCGACCAAATTTCCAACAATTATTACAGTTATAGATTAGCTTCTCAGCTATATTGTGAAATAAAATTCCTTTTAATTCGGTAAAAGAAAAATTATGATGAATTTTCTGGTGTTCAACATCGCAAAAATATGTAAGGACGTACGCGACGCTTTTTATGACTGGTCTCCATAGCAACCACGTCGGTTCAGCGATTACTTTTGCTACTAATTCGAAAGCAGAAGAAACAAGTGAAACATAGCAAATGAAAGCACGAAAGCGAGATAATTAGGGTGATTTTATTGAAAACAGACATGTGCCGTACATTGTTATTACCTATGGGTTTATGGGGGCAAAAAAATAAGACTGAAATTAAACAAAGAACAAGTGAATTCATAGAAAACCTGGAAAAGTCATTGATTACAATAGACAAATGCGAGCATTAAAAGTAATATGGTTAAGCTTAAACATGGAAAAGTAAAGGACGAGTTGTTAAAACTGGAAAAGAAAAGGACAAGATATTCTAGTACAAATATAAGAAATTTATAACTTAAAATATTACAGCATTAAGAATTTTTTAAAAAATTCAATTTATAACATTATATAATCAATTTTGAATGATGCAATATTTTTAGTTATAAATTTATTATATAATAGCATGGGTACACGGCGTTGCCTTGGTTGACATGAAGTTCTGTTTGAAGCACACCTGTATACTAATCATTTTCATCATGAGCAACAGGGTTACCCCCACAATAAAAATAAAAGAACGGATGAAAACATGCAAATGTAATCGCCCCCAAAAAGAAGAAGTACGTGATATCCTCTCCATCAGATATTTAAGTAGAAGGGCTACAAAGAGAAGAAACTATGCTCTTGATAGTGAACACTGGAAAGAACCCCCCAACAAAAAAAAATAATTAAAAAGAAACCATTACAACTTTTGTTTCAGTAAAAATAGCTGCGAATGCACGTGCGATCGAAAAAACATCTACCAAAAATTGATTCCAAAAACAATTAAATGAAATTTTTCGTCATTTTATATTTCTAATGTAACCCCCCCCCAAAAAAAAATTGAATTTGTCATATTTTGGGGTTCGTTTTGTTTATAAAATTGTTAGGTGAAAGTACAGAATGGTCTCATATAAAATAATTAAATTTATCGTTATTTTATGTTTCAAATGTAATTCCCGCCCCCACCACAAAAAAATTGTATTTGTCATGTTTTACCCCCCTCGATCCCCAAACTTGAAAAAAATGCTAGAGATGACATGTGTCGTTGAACGCGTTGTGGCCAAAAAGTGGGTGCTCATTTTACGTTAAATTTGCATAGAAAAGTGCCCCCCGCTAAAATGTTAATTTTCTTTTTTTTTCAAAATATCTTCTTTCATATTATTTATAAAGACTTTTTAAACGTATTAGGCCTCCAAAAAGTAGGTCCTATTTTTTTTAGGGGTTAAACGACGCTGGGTCACGTCGTAAAAATTGATCATTTTTAATTTAAGATATTAAATAAATTTTAAAGAAAATCTGTTTCGCAGGCAATTAAACACACTTGCTATGGTATGATTATTATAATAAATCCTGGGCAACACCGATTAAATGTTATAAACAAACAAAAAAGAGCACATAATATATGGAATGATGAATTTTGCTCACATGGAAAATTGGCCCTGTGGCTGACTAACTCTACCCTCGTGGGAATGCAAGTAAATGAGGACATTAGTTTTAATTGTTTTTCTCTTACCCCATATCCCCTTCTCCCGGACATCGGCATTGAAAATAAGGAAAAATTATGTATTCTGCGAAGAAGTTTTTCAAAAAACTACTTATGAATTATATCGGCGTACTTATAGCTTACATGACCAAAGAAACAGATAATACAACAATGTATATAATTATAAAACTCTAATGACCTTGTAGCGGATATTGTAACTCAACATCCGTTTTACGACTTCGGTTGCGCATGCGTGCGTAAACATAAACCCATAACAGTGTAAACAAATAAACATAAATCGCTGGACCGGTTTCGTTCGAACAAACGGATGTCCTTAGAAAAGCGAATATCTTAAACTTCAATATATGGGAAGCTAACGCAAAACGTGATTACAAATAATATTTATAATCATCGACCTGTTTCATATATACGATATATATTATACTAAATAATCAACGCGACAATAAAACGTCCTGTTTTACTGTGTACGTTTTCAGCATCCCAATGTTTTTGTCGCGTTTAAATTATCCAAATAAATAATTAATACTTTCTGCTTTTTTTTACATCGTTCATTTCCGTATTACGTTTAAGTTATTACAAATAAATCTACTTTAACCCTGTTGACCACCATAAGAGCATTTTACAATGGCGATTTACGCAACAATAAAACCTATTGTTTTACTGTGTACGTTTTCAGCGTCTCAATTGTTTTTTTTTTTCGCGTTTAAATTAAAAGATATATCACAATTTGAATTTAACTTTAAGTATTATGGTATCTGTTCAGGGCACATTTACCTATAAGTACGGCAAACCACTTATAATTTAATGGATATAAGTTTTTTCTTTTAAATAAACAATTATAAACAGAACGACTCATAGAACTGTTTCTATATTCTTTTTTCATTTTAATATACTTCCATAGAAATGTTTCTATTATGTCACAAAACCTATTTTCTTTACGTCATAAGTGGCAGGCTCATAAATTAATTCCACAGCTAATATAACATACTGACCTAACGGGGCACGGATAGTTTAGTAACAAATAAAAAAATTACTTAAAAATTAAGAATACACGAAAAAAATTTTCCTCCGAATTAAAAATAAAAATAATAAAGAATTAAACTATCAGTTATTCTCCTTTGGTTTTCTGGTTTGAAAATTAAACGGTGTCAGATTCCAGATTAAATAAGTTAAATCAAATATAAATTGCAATGAAAATAAATAATAATTAAATTTTAAATGATATTTTTAAACAATACAGTTGAAACGAAGCTATTATGTCAAATAATATCATCAAGCTAATTATTTAAATAGATTACATTTAATGTGATATTCAAATAACTCAATCGATGTATATGCGGTTTGAAGAATGCTATATATAGAAATTACGCATAAAACATAATGACAGAAGTATCCTCTCATTGCAGTGTTTAACTTATAAAAATTCAGATGGCACATCTCAGCTTAAACAAAAATTTTGATCGAAATGAGCACCATCAGAACCAACACGCTTTTGCCAACACAACACAAGTGCATTTGTGCCAGTAAGGAAAAAATCTGGCGTTCTGTAACGATAAAGTGAGTTAAGGCGTTATTGTTATCGCTTAAGTTTTTGAAGCATTTCTCTTGCAGAAAGTTGTCGATATACTTGAAAAAGTAGTAGTAGTCGATAGATGAGATATCTGAAGATTATGGCGAATGAGACAGAGTTTCGTAGCCTAATTCGTCCAACTTCTGCCGGGTAGGTTAAGCAACGTGCAGTCAGACATTGTTGTTGAGGAAAATTTTGCCTTATCTATTGGCTAATGCTGGATGCTGTTGTCAAAATTCCTTATGTATTTCTATCTATTTGTTGACAGTACTTCTCCGTCCTAATGACTTCGCCTGCATTTAAAAATGTAATCCATAAGACCGGTCGCAGACCACCAAACAGTCAGCATGACCTTCTTTTGGTGCAATTCTGACTTCGATAAGTGTCGTCGCGCTTCGTCGGCATCTAATCACTTGACTGAGCGTCGCAGTTTGTCGTAAAGAACCCACTTGTCATCGCAAATCGCAATCCGGTCCTTAAATGGGTTGTTCTTGTGGAGTAAAAAAAGGGAAGAAGACACTTCATAACGGCGTTTCTTTTGGTTGTCGTCCAATTCGGGAGACACGGATTTATCTATCTCTTTAGTGGTTTTAAACTTTCGTATACGTTACGTATAATTAATTAGCAATTTCTTGAACAGTTATGCGTGTATTTACTTCGACTAAGGCTCTTAATTGTTCGTTGTCAACATCCGATTATAAACTACTGCACACATCATCTTCATCGTCGCCGACAGAAATTTCGTTAATCACCATTATACTATTCCTCAAGTAGTGGTTCGTGAGCCAAACGCTTCTTTGATATCACGAGCTGTTTAAGCAGCATTTCGGCCTAGATTGAATGGAAATCAGAAAAATGTGCGAATTCGCTTTTTTTCTATCTGGTAGTCACCGTTTTAAAAGAAAGACATTATTGTTTTAAAACGATAATAATTTAAACGATTTGAAATGTTTTTTTATGATATATAATTATATTAATGGTATATAAATTATATTAATGATATATAAATTAAGTATACTCTATTGAAAACGTATTTGAAAATTAAAATGCATTATTTTAAATCAAAATTTTACAATCCCGAAAGAACATTTTTGTCAACCCAATATATATATATATATATATATATATATATATATATATATATATATATATATATATAAATAAATGTAATATTATTGTAGTAAGCACTGTCAATGTCTCCCTCCATCTTTCTGTCTATTACATTTTGTATATATATATATATATATATATATATATATATATATATATATATATATATATATATATATATATACAAAATGTAATAGACAGAAAGATGGAGGGAGACATTGACAGTGCTTACTACAATAATATTACATTTATAAGAGATGACTTAAACTGATCCATTAAGAAGTAATCATATTTCACATTTATCGTTCTGACATCATTATGATGCCTTGTTTTTCCTGTCATGATACAAACCCTCCTGCTTTGGACGACTAATTTAATCTTGTAAACAAGGAAATCTGACGTAAAATACCGACCGCCATCATTTATTTTAGCCGCTAACGGAAAAAAATTAAAACGAAGACAAGCCAAAACAACAAGGCCACTAAACACGAATCTAGCTTCAAGAAAAAAAGATTCAAGGTAGGCCATAACTAATCTAATAAAAATAAAATCAAAATGATCGCCATAGCCGAGTGCGACTCGGAGACTCCCCTTTTCGTTAGGTAATACACTGGGATACAGTAGAATACCACTCTTTTCCAGAATTACTACAGTAATTCTTAGTCAGTACCTTATAATGACGGTTATTTAACATATATAAAAGGCAAATTGGGCTCGCGCGTTTGTGTATGTCCACGAAAGGCTTTTGCTTGTGGGTTAGATTTCGGGAGAAGTTTTCGCTTACTTCCTAGATCGTAATATCCTAGATTCGTAAATGGATATTGTCTCCATCTTTTTTCTTCTTTTGATCGAGTTCCCACCATCCCGCTGTGTCGGCTGTTTGTTTGTCTTTTTCGTATAAATAAAGCGAAACTATTTGAACACAAATGCCTAGTCCTCAAGCCAGGTAGTATCTGTTCTGGAATTGGTTCTTGGTAAATGTAGAAGAAACCCTTCATAATGACACAATTACTATTTATTTGGATACTGCCAGAACACCCGTTTTTGGGAGTGAGTTGGTTTTCCCCCACATTAAAAACGACCTTCGTGGGAAGTTTAAAAGCAACCCCATTTCTGAAAGTCATTCTTAATTGACTCTGTTAAATTTGAACGCGATAAACTTTCGGTCGCATCATAGAGTAGGGGGTAAACGTCAAATTTTCTTTCACGTTCTTTTCCGTCCTCGCGTCATGGGTTCGAGCCTGCCTGCCTATTACCACTTTTTTTAAACACCTCCAAACACCCGGGAAACGCCGGGAACCCAGGCTAGTTTAACAAGAAAGGCATTATTCAATATTTTTTTTAGTCTTTATCATAACTCGGACAATAATTGAACCATCATCTCTCAATACCTTAACAAACACGCCAACCAGTGTTCAACTGCAATAATATATTACTTAAAACAGCAATATCTACCTTTACTGATTATTCTCCATAGAAATGCGTCGAAGTATTACTAATGTTATATTTACATTATATTTATGGTTGGTTAATTATATAAATCTAAATGAAAACTTAATAATGGTCAGTGTATACTGTTTTGAGAGATAATATTTCCGATTTTTTCAGCTTAGAATTGATAATATGTATGACTTAAATTGTCTGAACTATTGCCCCACCTTCAGTGTTGTTCACACAAAGTTATGCCCGATGTAATTCTCAACATTTTCGGTGTGTCTTAACACTGGTACTTATTTCTTAATGGTGGAAAAATGTTTATATAATTCTTTCCCAAGGAATCATACGTGTTAAGAATTCAAAATGTCGAGAATTACATTGGCTACAACGTTGTGTGATGAGCACTGAATATAAGACAGTAATTCGGACAATTTAACTCATAAATATTATCAGTCTTCAGCAAAAAATTTCGGTAATATTATATCCCATTAGTTTTCCATTATTTGATATACATAGCAACCTTGGATCACACACACACACACACACACACACACACACACACACACACACACACACACACACACACACACACACACGCACGCACACACACACACATATATATATAATCCCTCCTCTCATACCTATACCCTCCAAGTGGCCACTCTCTTCTGGGGACGCGATCTTCCCCACACTAAGAACCGATCCTGGGTCTGGCCACACCCACATGGGGAGACAAATAAATAGAAAACTTAAAAAAAAACTACGTATATTTATAAATACACCTCTTTATCTAAACACACATGATATTAAGAATACCCGAACAGTCTAAGACTGAAACGAAAACTCACAATACTAAAATCTAAGAATCCAAAAAATAAATATCAAAATTGAATGAAAACACCCCTACCCTTATTTCAGAGGAGCTGCCCCCCTCCTACCACACACACATTAGTAACGACCTTGGATCACAGTTACCTTCTTAGGGAAGTAAATAACTTTATAATACTATAAAACAGAACATACATTCTTCAAACCAATAAAAGAAAACACACACACACTCACCCCCCACACGCACACGCACACGCACACATCCTACCCTATGCACCCAGTTGACCAATTAACAATGGGCCCCTCACCCGCACTCAAGTAAGAGTAAAAAAAATGAGAAAAACAAATAAAGATAAATAAAACACAAGCAGAGAGAGAGAGAGAGAGAGAGAGAGAGAGAGAAAGAGAGAGAGAGAGAAACATACGACATCAGTCCAGACCAATGAACCAGTAATAAAAATTGAACATACGAATGAAAAGTAGACTCATTTACACATATTTCCACCTCTCCGAAACATTTCAAATGAACTACGAAAATGTTCTTTTACATTTTTAACACATCTTGAATATATTCTAACCATTTTAAATACTTTCTGAAGAGGACGCTTCACAAAACGTCTGAAACGCGTAAAAAACGATTTCAATGATTTAAAAACATTATTACAATGATCTAAACATAATTTCCAATGAAAAACCAAAACACAGAATAATAAAATAATGTTAAAAAATACACATTATTTCAAGTAAGACAAAGAATACTTTCGAAATTTTATCTCCTTATCTTATAGGGTTTCGATATAATCATAGGTTTCCATAACAGCTGATTGTTGGATAAATCGATTCGAAAGTATATATATATATATATATATATATATATATATATATATATATATATATATATATATATATATATATATAACGTCGGACCCATATTTAGACTTTAACCTAAATAGTATGTAAGTTGGCGAATCACACTTTAATTTTGATTAACCGATTATAATTTGTGATTGTTATTTTATGATATTCTTCACTATATACTAACGTTATCGACAATAATTGAGTTAAGCGTACTCAATCGGATTTGGACGTTTTCTAATATGAAGATGTTTGTAAACACTTATATACTGAACCTTAAAGAAATCATGGATGTTATATAACATGGAACTATTTCGAAATATGTGAACGTAATGGAAAGTCGGAAAACAGGCACATTATCATGAGTTTATTGAAAATAGTTTATAAATACAAAAAGTAGATACTTTTTTTTAACGTTTCACAATTTCTATTAAAAAGTAAATAGCCATTCTTTAAAACTGTTTAACATCTGATAAGTGAATTGACGTCATCAAAGTAAATATTAATTTTACACACATCACATTCAAATACAAAAGTACAAATTTTTCTTTTACAACATAAACGGGATGACTTATTCTCCTCTGGGATGCATCCATTTATGGGTTAAATAAAATTTGTTTTTGGGAACAACACTAACTTCTTGGCCGTCCTTGGGAAATACCGAGCAGACAAATTATTGATTTAATTGAAAATGGACGTTTTACCGATTTCGATGACAATAAAATATGGGAATTTTCATTCACTCCCGGAGCAACGCCAGGTCTCCATGCTAGTCTGTTAATAGTTTTAATTTGTTTTAATGTAATCAAAGTAAAACATTCCTTACGTATATAATTATCAATTTAATTCAATAAGAATGATGGAAATCAAATTCCACCTCTTATGAATTCAGTCATACTAGCTTGTGCTTTAAGATCACAAAACAAGAGCAGCTACACTGGTCTACTATAAAAATAATGTAAAATTGCAAGACAATGTTGGGAGAAAATTATTTAAAGATAAACCGACTAAATGACACAACTTATGATATATTACAAAGTTATCAACGAGTTTTAAAAAAGTAAATTCATACCAGAAAGTCATTCAACAATAAATATTGTACATAAAATGATAATTTCTCTTCTTACAGGGATCAGTATTCATGCGTGTATGCTGTTAACAATAACATTTTATATTTACCACCGTTTAAAATATTCCCTATTTACTTACTTCTCCATGCAGGCAGAGTCAGACATAAAAATCGATGTTTAATGTAGAAGAGAAAATCCAACGCTGTACATTTGGCAAAAAAAAAAAATGCTCCAAGCTAGATGGATCTCTTTTTCACTAAGGTTAGGGTTAGGGTTAAGGTAAGGTTGTGGAGAAAAGAGATTAAACGCAGCACCCCATATAAACTATTCGATTATTCGATTTAACAATATGAACTTAGAAAATGAATGATTTATTCGTCATAATATTCAGTAGGTTGTAAGGTCGAAAATGAGGAAGGAAATATTTACTTATTTTAAGCTAAACTTAAAACCAGGACATAATTAATGACATGTTACATACTCGTTACCAATGGGCTGGTGCGTGGGGGAATATATGCTCTACACAGACTTTTAAACGCACTGCCAATTCCATCCCAAAATGCACTAGATGTGACTGCAATGATACTTCGAGCGTGCATGACGCAGTAATAAAATGAACTACTTCTAGTACGCTTACTCGTTGTCGCCGCGACTTGCCGTTCATTCATCTTCAGTTTTAAGACGCTGGAATTAAGGACCTTCAAAGACGCAACGCCTAGTTCACTTCACTAGCTCTTACATACTTTAACATTCGTTTTCTCCTCTCGTCTCCCAAAGGATCAAAACCTTTCACCGAACGAAAATTACGTGGCTAAACGTACAAGTGAAAACTCTTTCTCCCAATTCATCTGTTACCTACACACACATCGTTTGTCTTATTCTCAAAACTTGCCCTCTTTTAATACAATTGCATCATTCTTCGCAAGATCCAACGGTTAATTATTTTATTCCTTTTATCTCCAAATTCTTTATTTGCATTTATTTGTTTAAAATATGTATACTCTGAATTACTTAACGTTAGCTGTGTAAATTCTATATTTACCTGGATTAGACTGCTCGCTTCGTTGAACTTTAAATCTGTCACATATTTCTGAAAGTTATTATTAAATATCTCTAAACATTTCTAAATTCTGAAAATTGTTTTTTTATTTGTTTTACTCAGCAAGAACATATTACAATATGAAAGCCATCACTCACAATGAAAACCTGAGCGATATTCGTTTGAATGATTGCCGGAGTAAAGGTTACAAACGTAAGTGGTGATTAAGAGTTTTTCTACACCCCGTGCCAGAATTATATGCACATCGATATTTTTGTTCTAACTCTGATAGTTTTCAATGAAAATTTGTGAAATTTAGCACGTTATATGGCAACAATAACGCAAGCGCAGATCTAAAATTTTGAGCTAATCTGCACAGTAATGAACAATTGGTAGCCATTTTGGTGATTTGCATTTATTTTCAACGTGTCAACTTTATATGCAAATCAATGATAAAATACGGTGAAGTACTGAAAGATCATCGAAACATTGATTATTCTTGGAATTTGTAAATTGAGAACAATAACAATAAAGAACAAACAACTTCAATATGGGTTCATAGTACAATCAATATCTTATATAATTGCCATTTTTATTGAGAAGAGCAAAAAAACTTTGCTCCATTGAAGATGCCAAACTTTCGATTTCATCTGATGAAATGTCTTTGGCAGCAGTCAGAATAGCATTCCTTGGAGTTGTACTGCCTTCCTCCGGAGTAAATATTTTGTTTCAAGATCCTCCACAGATTTTTCGATGGGATTTTAATCCGGAGAATAGGATGGCCATCGCATTATTTTCCCATGTCTGGCAAAAACTCTCTCCAAATATTCAGTAGCTATCCTTGCAGAATGAGACGGTGCATTATCATGCATGAATACCACCCTTTTCCGGAATGCCAAATTCTTCTTCTTGTGTCAGGGTTCCAAGTGTTCCTTAATGAAGTCAACGTAATTTTTGGCGGTAATTTTCACTCTATCTGTGACTCTGAATGGTCCTACCACCTCATTGCCAATGATTGCAGCCCAGAACATCACACCACCACTTCCTTATTGATGCCTGATCCTTTGGGGACGTAGACCCTCATTATGGTACCATACTCTCCTCCATACATCGGGTCCATCAAGGGTCGCTCGACACTCATCAGTGGACAAAACAGTTTGAAAATTCACCTTTATCCTTTTTTTCTTGTGGATATCCTTCAATTGATGGCGGAGATCTGGCTTTCCAAATTTTGCAATCGTCCGCAGAATACGGCAACGAGTTGATTTGGACACATAAGGAACACCAGCTTTTTCAAAAACTTGTTTGCTAGATTCAAATGGGTTACGGCGAATTTCTCTATTCATCTTGCTTTTTGTTCGACGTGACAGATATGATTTCTTACGACTTTTACCTTTGTCAGAACTTCCGTTGCAAAGTTGAGGCTTAGTACAATATTTTTTGATTCTACGATGATCACGGTGTAATTCTCTGGAAATTTCTAAGGTGGAAATCTTATTATGGAGCCTATGAACAATTTTAGACTTCTCAGCTTGACTTAAAGCACCTTTACGCCCCATCTTGCATATAAATTTGGCACGCTGAAAAAACTGCAAGTCACAAAAATGACTACCCTTTGCTTGCTGTTGCGCAGATCAGCTTAAAATTTTATATACGCGCATGCTTTAGTGCTGCCGTATAACGTGCGAAGTTTCACGAATTTTCATTGAAAACTATCGGAGTTTGAAGAAAAATATCGATTAGCATATAATTCTGGCACAGGGTGTATATAGCACAGTGGATAATCTCGTAATGTATACCCTTTTTTAATCTGTGTACTCAGATTGTGACTTAATCATAAAGGATATACAGTTTCTATTGAAAAGAAGCAATATGTGTCCCTGTTAATTGGTTGATTACTACAATGGGTGTTACCTAGGGTGTGCATAGTTAAACCATAAACACCTCAGACGATAAGATAAGCGAGTACACGATAATGTCTCCACCCGGACAACGCTCGATAGAACCGTATATACAGACTTGCGAATGTAATGTTTATGTATTTCCATTTTTATACATGTACTTGTCTTGTTCTCGAAGATTAATTTGATGCATTTGAGAAATAGATTTATTTGATTCATTGTAGAAATTTATTTTGTGTCAGAGAAAACTCACGTTTATTTCAGTGTGTTTTTTCTCTTTTTTTATAAACATGAACTTTGTGAACACGTTTTTATTGGCGAACTATGTAGACTCATATATTCATCTTGACGTTCGCTCAGTCATCAATCTCCAATGTTTTAGAGCAGGTTTTTATCTTTCCAGACAAACTGATTTTCTAGTTTATATATAAAAATATAAAATAAAAGCGCCAAACGCAGTTGATATTACGAACACCGCACAGTTCACACTTGGCTGGTTTCTGTTTAAAAAAAAAGACGCAAAATTATACGTACGGGGGGAGTGGGTTATTTGGATTTTGAGAGCGTTGGCTTTGTATCAATGTCAGTTTATGCCTATGCCAACCTAAAAATTAAAGAGGAGGTCGCCTGAACGTAGCATCACTTTGGGAGATTTTTCGATCCAAACCGCTTTTAGAACAGTGGTCTGTCGCTTAGAATGATCATACAAGAATCCATACCATACGACAAATAGGTTTCTTTTATCCCTCTGAGTTAAATTAACGGTTTCTATATATAGATATGTTGGTTATTCTTTGAGGCGGAGAGTAAGAGTTGCTCCCACAGGGAGAGATGTATTATTATTCTCTTAACTGATTATGTAATTATCTGATTTATGATAACTAGATGAACACAATCAACATTGATCTTAAGGAGGCATTTAATTCTTGGCGATTTTCAAAGTTTGACTTTTACTGATTACAGCATGATTGGCGATTACCCCACAGATGTCGTAGGATTAAATTAAAACCTTTGTTTTCCCGGTAACCTCGATACCATGCCATGTCAGTTATAATCTATTTGGTTTTATCCTACTGTTACGTGTTAGACTTAAACCAATCTTTCATGTCTCTGTTCAAATTATCTTTATCGAGGGATTATTTTATTTCCGTCTTTGTGTCACTCCTACTGCACTTTGTTCAACAAAATAAACACCGAGGATGTAATCACTATCCAGCATAGGGCTATCTGTTATGCAACATGAGTGACTATGGCGTCATGACGTATGACGTCAATTCTTTTTACACATCGTCATGAGACAAAAATATAGACTTCTGCAACTCTAATATTAATATGAATGCAGATAGCTAAACGTTTTCTTTATACATGGCCGGAATCTTGTATCACTGTGTTTGTTTTACAAGTATTTTTTATGGAATGTGCATCCTCAACTTAATTACTCCAGATTAACGACAAAGCACAATCATAATACTACACTGTAGAGATTCCGGAATGCTGGAAAGCTTCGACTCAAATAGTTTCCTTCTCTGGAGTTTTTTTTTTTTTTTTTTTTTTTACAAAGGCATCACCACATTATCAAGGCCCAGAGGCCACTCAAGGATAAGGGTTAAAGAGTAGAAATTGGTCAATATAGTAATCATTAGTAATGAAAATTTGGTAAATTTAATAACTTATATGGAACGGCTCATCAAGAACTTATTTACTTTAGACTTGAACACAACCATATTGTAGTCAGCCGGAAAGCAGGAAAACGGAAGACAATTCCACAGGCGTGCAGTTCTAAGAAAGAAGCTTTGTTCATGGAATCTACGTTTAGGTTTAGGCACAGATAAAGAGTGGGGGAAATTATTGATAGTGCTTACAGCTAGACGAGTGTTTCTTGTGAAAGTTTGGCGAGGGGGGACCAAAGATTGAAGCTCAGTTGAACATTTTCCATGAAAATAACGATACATCAGAGACAAACTCGCAACATCTCTTCTGTGAGATAGAGGTTGCAAGGAGGAGAAAAGGACATCTCCTACGAGGCTACGAAGTCTATTTTGAACTCTATCAAGGCAGGACAAGTCCTTTCTAGCAGCTCCTGCCCAGATGTGGCAACAGTATTCCATCCTTGGACGTACCTGGCTCTTATATAGGTAGAGAATAGCATCAGCAGTGAGATATCTACTGGATCGATAGAAAGATCCCACCATTTTTCCAGCGGCCTTGGCAACAGATTTGATATACGTGTTCCATTTAAGATCAGGAGTAATGGTCAAGCCCAGA
The DNA here is from genome assembly GCF_053919585.1 of Euprymna scolopes. NCBI lineage: Eukaryota > Metazoa > Mollusca > Cephalopoda > Sepiida > Sepiolidae > Euprymna > Euprymna scolopes. Next base: position 66,551,692 of record NC_136500.1, read on the forward strand.
AGCTTGTCAAAACTTGAGGCCTCCTGAAGACGAAAGCCATTCATTTCAATTGATGACAAATGTGGATTAGAATGTTGATGATGTAAAGAGAGAAGCTTGGTTTTAGATGCATTAAAAGTAACCAGCCACTCCTTTCCCCATTGTACTAGGTGCTCAAGATCAGAGGAGAGAGAATTGGAGAGAACTTGGTCGTTTACTGTCTTAGATGTGGTACCATAAATGGTAATGTCGTCAGCATAAATGTCTACAAATGATGTAAGGATATGATTTGGAAGATCATTAATGTAGATCAGGAAAAGAGTTGGGCCCAGGATGGATCCCTGAGGGACACCGGCATTAATACTGTGAGCTTCTGATTTTTGCCCCTCAACTACTACTCTTATGAACCTATCAGAAAGAAATGATTTAATAATTGAGAAGACTTTTCCAGCTATACCATAGCTAGCGATCTTATGAAGTAAACCTTTATGCCATACCCTATCAAAGGCTTTAGATATGTCAAGAGCAATTGCCCTAGAAAGATTGCCACCGTCGAGAGATTTGCTAATCCTATGCGATATAACTGTAAGGACATCTGCTGTAGATCTAGCAGAACGGAAACCATATTGAGTGTCACTAAGAAGGTTATTTTTGTTGAGATGTTTGATTACTTCTGTATTTAACACAGATTCTAGCAACTTACTCATGACGCACAGGAGACTTATTGGCCTGTACTGAGAGGGGGATGGCGATCACCTGAATTCTTAAATACAGGGCATACTGATGAGATTTTCCAGGGAGATGGGAAACTATTCTCCTTAAGACAACGTTTAAACAGTTTTGTAAGTATGGGCGCTAATTCAGGTTGAAGTTTTTTGAGTACTATAATTGGAATACCATCAGGGCCAGTTGCTTTACTCGAATCAAGGTTTTTGATTAGCTTCGCAACATCACGTACAGATATACGTATATCACATAGCGTGTTTTCTGATACAGGAGGAAATATTGGGGGTTGGCGGTCTTGGTCGCAAAGGGTAGAATTAGCTGCAAAGTGCTTGACAAAGAGTTTGGCTTTGTCTGATGCTGACGAGATTACCTCAGGTCCATTGATAATAGTTGGGATGGAGCACACGCTTCTGTTCAGGATTCTGTTTGCTATTTGCCAAAACTGGTGGGAACCAAGCCGCTGCTCAGCTACTTTGGACTTAACAGATTGAGCATACAACACTCTTGCGTTCCTTATTACTTTCTTACAATGGTTGCTGGCAGTCCTGAAAACGGCTTTAGTTTCCATACATCTATTACGTTTGAAGCAGTGGAAAAAGTGATTTCTGTGCGCAATGGCAGCAGCACATTCTGGAGAGAACCATGGCTGGCTGTTAGGTTTTTTCTGAAACTTTTTAGAGGGTATGAAATGGTCAATACCTACAATTAACCATTCAGTTAGGTCTAATACTATAGAGGACACATCCTTTTTAAACATGGAATGCAGAGGTAGATCAGATATAAATGTACGGAAGCTATCCCAGTCAGCCTTAGTGTATCGATATACTGTACGATGAAGAGGTACGTCTGGGGACTTATTACATTTCATTTTTATCTTAATTGATACAACAGAGTGGTCGGAAGATCCAAGAGGCGACAGAACAGAACCTGAACATAGTTCAGGGCAAGTTGTGAGAAAAAGGTCTAGTAGGCTCGCATACTGGCCGTCATTATCGGGCACACGGGTAGGTTCCTGAACAATCTGAGTGAGGTCATAGGCAATGGAGAAATCATGACAGAACCTCCCCTCATAATCGGTCTTGTTTGAGTGGGTCAACCATTCGACGTTGTGAACATTGAAGTCTCCACATACGTGAATGTTAGCTGAAGGATAAGTAGAAAGGACTTGGTCAATTTTCTCAGATATGCTTTGAAAGATAGTAACTCCACTGTTGTGGGGGCGATAGAGAGTAAATATAAATGCAGTAGTGTGAGCTAAAGCAACCCGGAAGCACATATAGGGTAAGTTAGGATCTTCCCTGGAGATGTCCCTCCCACATGGAAAGCTATCTTTAATATAGGCACATATTCCATGCCCATGGCGATCTTGGGGGTCAGATTTAGAAGTTAAGTTAGAGTATCCTGAAATTGCAAACTCATCTAGGGAAATAGCCTGTCCAATGCCAGTTTCACTTAAAAATAAAAGGTCTGGTTTAGTCTCCTGTAATTGGGTTTCGACCTCTGGAAGGTTAGAACAAAGACCCCTGATGTTGGAGAAGGAGACATGGTAGTAGGGGTCTACGTTGGAAGTTGGGGAACCGGGTTTAATCGTGTATTTTTTCTTGAAACTTGTCATGATGAAATTTTGGAATTTGTGGACTAGGTCGACAGATTTACTTAGAGCAGGACAGAGAGGGGAAATTAAGAGAGAAAAAGAAACGAAGAATTTTTTTTTATTTGTAGCTAATGATAAGGTAAAGCCGTAACAATTACCCACTAGTATGGCATCGAGAGGCCCCACCAGAAGCTACTGCATGGTCCAGAATCCATTCACCAAATGACAATACAGCAGCCCCAGTACTTTGCACCTGCTGATAGGACAGCCTCCTTAGTGGTTAATCCAAGGTTCGGGTCCCTGACTATCAGGCGGATAACGTCAGCCCAGACAAAACGTTTACCTCCAGCACCCTTACTAGTGACATGGCTACAAGGATAGACATAGAAACAGAAAATTTCCGCCATCTCAGCCAACTGTTCGCAAAAATACTGCCAACCTAGAAAACAGCTTTTTCTTCTCCCTTTGTCCGAAAAATCACTCATTTAAAAAAATGAGGACTGAGGGACAAATAAGAAGAAGCGAGAGTAACAGGAGCTGCCGATAACGCATCCACAATGCGTTTTCTACTCTCCATTAAAAAAAAAAAAAAAAACTATTAAGTATTGTACTTAATAAAAGTCCAACAGACGTGTTTAAGGGAAAGTATGGTAATAGATTCCCCTCACACGAACTAAAAATGAGTATAATTCGTAATTTTTGCTATCAACTCGGTGGATAAATAAACATATGTACGAGGAAAAAAAAAGGCTAGCATTTAATAAAACAGAAATACACGAATTAAATACTGAAATAAAATGGAGTTGTTAATATTTTAAATCTAAAATAAAAAGCATGATTGAAATCACTTATCTCAACAAAAACAATTCCGTCTCCAAATTGCAAACTGTGTTGAAAGAAATTCAGTTAGTAGCGTTCAAAACATTTTTTTTCTAAATTAGCCGTTAAAAGAAAATCGTGATTTTATTCTGAACTTAAGCTAGTAACGTTTTAAGAAGCTTACGATATAAAAGAAAAGGCTGATGGGGGGGTTCTTCCGAAAGTAAGTTGGTGCCGTTATAAGTAATTTCGAGATAAGATGGAAGCCGGTATTGGACTAGAAAAAAAAAGCTAGCATTTAATAAAACAGAAATACACAAATTAAATACTGAAATAAAATGGAGTTGTTAATATTTTAAATCTAAAATAAAAAGCATGATTGAAATCACTTATCTCAACAAAAAACAATTCCGTCTCCAAATTGCAAACTGTGTTGAAAGAAATTCAGTTAGTAGCGTTCAAAACATTTTTTTTGAAATTAGCCGTTAAAAGAAAATCGTGATTTTATTCTGAACTTAAGCTAGTAACGTTTTAAGAAGCTTACGATATAAAAGAAAAAGCTGATGGGGGGGGGGTTCTTCCGAAAGTAAGTTGGTGTCGTTATAAGTAATTTCGAGATAAGATGGAAGCCGGTATTGGACTAGAAAAAAAAGCTAGCATTTAATAAAATAGAAATACACAAATTAAGTACTGAAATAAAATGGAGTTGTTAATATTTTAAATCTAAAATAAAAAGCATGATTGAAATCACTTATCTCAACAAAAACAATTCCGTCTCCAAATTGCAAATTGTGTTGAAAGAAATTCAGTTAGTAGCGTTCAAAACATTTTTTTTTTAAATTAGCCGTTAAAAGAAAATCGTGATTTTATTCTGAACTTAAGCTAGTAACGTTTTAAGAAGCTTACGATATAAAAGAAAAGGCTGATGGGGGGGGGGTTCTTCCGAAAGTAAGTTGGTGCCGTTATAAGTAATTTCGAGATAAGATGGAAGCCGGTATTGGACTAGAAAAAAAAGCTAGCATTTAATAAAACAGAAATATACAAATTAAATACTGAAATAAAATGGAGTTGTTAATATTTTAAATCTAAAATAAAAAGCATGATTGAAATCACTTATCTCAACAAAAACAATTCCGTCTCCAAATTGCAAACTGTGTTGAAAGAAATTCAGTTAGTAGCGTTCAAAACATTTTATTTTTGAAATTAGCCGTTAAAAGAAAATCGTGATTTTATTCTGAACTTAAGTTAGTAACGTTTTAAGAAGCTTACGATATAAAAGAAAAGGCTGATGGGGGGGTTCTTCCGAAAGTAAGTTGGTGCCGTTATAAGTAATTTCGAGATAAGATGGAAGCCGGTATTGGACTAGAAAAAAGCTAGCATTTAATAAAACAGAAATACACAAATTAAATACTGAAATAAAATGGAGTTGTTAATATTTTAAATCTAAAATAAAAAGCATGATTGAAATCACTTATCTCAACAAAAACAATTCCGTCTCCAAATTGCAAACTGTGTTGAAAGAAATTCAGTTAGTAGCGTTCAAAACATTTTTTTTGAAATTAGCCGTTAAAAGAAAATCGTGATTTTATTCTGAACTTAAGCTAGTAACGTTTTAAGAAGCTTACGATATAAAAGAAAAGGCTGATGGGGGGGTTCTTCCGAAAGTAAGTTGGTGCCGTTATAAGTAATTTCGAGATAAGATGGAAGCTGCTAAACTTTTGAATTCCCTCTAGGCTTCCTGCTTCCCTTATTGCACTGAGATGCATACGTTTAAATGTAACGTGAAGAGACGATTTAATGTTAATCTCTCTATATAGTATCCCTGTAAATTAGGCCCCAAATTGCGTCTTATGTCAATGTGACGCTGTGCCTTGTTTGAGGTGAAAAAACAGAAACAGTAACGTAATACAACGTTGTCCATTTTACTTATTCGTTTCGGAATCCCTCGCAGTATTGTTGATTAATTATCAATTTCATTAACCACTAGCATGGGTACCCGGCGTTGCCTGGGTTGACATAAAGTTCCGTTTTGAACACACCTACTATACTAAGGATATCAACCATTTTCATTGTGGGCAACGCCGATACCCCCACCCCCCAGACACATACACAACAATTTAAAAAATAAAAGAACAGATAAAAACATGTAAATGTAATCGCTCCCCCCCCCAAAAGGTGAGATTCTGACAATAGTAAAAAAACATTTATTTATGGCCGTCTGAAATGGCTACCCTTCAAAATATGTGAAGGGAATGCGGTATTATATCGGAGCACACTTAAATATCTCCTTTACCCTATCTCCTCCCTCCTTGTCTTCGATGGCCGTAAACAGTCGAATGAAGTAAAAGATTCCTAAGGAAATATCCTTAGCTCGAGAAAGTTCTGCCACCGGCAATGAACATCCGTAAAAAAAAGGGTGCTAATGCACTTACTGATGCGTGTTTTTTTTTTTTACGTCGTACTTCCAAGATTAATTAAAGTTTTATATGTTTTTTATTCAATTGTAAGGTTAAATGGTATTTTTTTAGATTAGGTCCACCTCCACAATTTTCTTTTAAATGACACCATTTAAAGGTTTTCGACTATACTGAATACGAAAATCGCATTGAAATTTTGCAGAAATAAGTAGTTATCGAGATATAAAAAGTTGTATTATGCATTGTATTCTTTGGCGGCCATCTTTTTTGCCCCTGTGCAATGTCAGTCATAGATGAGTAGATTTGTTTATGGCGCGCGTACGCGCGTCATAAAGATGGCCGCCAAAGAGTACAATGCATAATACAACTTTTTATATCTCGATAACTACTTATTTCTGCAAAAATTTCAATGCGATTTTCCTATTCAGCATAGTCGAAAACTTATAAAAGTCGTCATTTAAAAGAAAATTGTGGAGGTGGACCTAACCTGAAAATTTACCGATTAAAATACAGAATATGTATAAAATACCCACCCCCTCACAATATCAAGAATGGCTTTTATTATTTCAGCACTGATCAATAAGCGCATGAGTACCAAAAAAATGAAATAAAAGAAATATAAATTTTCTTGAAAAAAAATTTCTGTACTTTCATCTAACAATTTACGTTTTTCCTAAATATGTTTTTACGTAGTTTCTTTTAATATATATATACATATATATGTGTGTAAAATTTCTGTGACCCCCCTCAAAACTTGACTAAACAAAAAGCCATAAAAAACGTGTAGTTACACCTAAGAATTTACGATGAAAAAAGTAAAACTTTTATCTTTTCTTGGAGGAAAACAAAAACAAACTTTTGTTGAGAAATATTTTACAAAAAAAAAAAAATATATGTAAAATAAAATAAATAAAAATATAATCAGTCCTGTAAAGATTGTTTTTTGTTATTTTTGATTATTTACATTGTATTTTTTCCGCTTTGGTTGTTTTTAAAGAGTCTGTAACAACGCTCAGCTTAAACCGATGATTGCCGATCTCGCCTAATCCATGCTTGACGGGAAATCCTGAGAATCCGGGTCAAATTATGCAAGAATATCGAATATTTAGAAATAAAGCAAAGCAAAAAAAAAAAAAAAAAAAAAGATCCTGTCTACAAGAAATTATTTTACAACGCCGGAAACGTATTGCGAATACCAAATGAATTTATTTGGGAAGCTTTTTTTAATCTTTCGAACTTCGGAGCATTTAAAAAAACAACTAATCAGGGAAAATAACTATGATCGTTTCATGAAGGAAATCGATATCGAAAATAATTCCAAATATGTTATAATTTTATGTCATAAAAGATCACTATAGTTTGTTTTAAGTTATGCAAAAAATTGTTCAAAAGTTCAAATAAACAAAGACAAATATTTGGGGAATATCGTGCAATGGATAGAGTGTTTTATGATGTTTGATTAAATACGTGAGAAATGTCAATAATAAACAACAACTTTTTGTTAAATATATTTTAAAATAAATTATATATAATCTATAAAGTTTATTTTTATTGTAAGTAAAAGTGTGTTGGAAAGTTCGAATAAAGTTAATAATGTAATTGAAGAAAAAACACCTCGTTCTTTTTTTTTTTCAAAATTAAACTGACTTTAATTTCAAAATGTCGATATCGACGTGGATCTAACTTTTATTATAAAAGTTAGGTAAACGTTCATAAACATATTAATGGGGAAAACAGATCATAAATCTAATAAAAAGGTCCTTCAAGTTCAAATAAAGACTGTTTGAATAAAACTTATAAAAAAAAGGTTCATCTGTTGCTAAAAATATGTCGGACGTCACTTCAGCCAAATGGCTTTGTAAACAAAGGAAGGCGAAGCTTCAAGATTAACGAATTTGATATTGCTTGAAATTTTTTACAATAATCATCAATAAAGTCAGTTTTAAAAAATTTAAAAATGTTATAAAATATTACTTTACTAAAAATTAAAAGTAGTAAAAAAAAACAAAAAAAAAACTTTTACCACTGGCAACGCCCGTTTCAGAGAGTGAAAAAAGAAAGAAGAAGAAGAGAATGGCCACTGCGTCTATTTATAGACTAGAGATCATGGGAAGAGTATGCAAATAACTTTGGACGGTTTTGTCCTATAAAAAGCCTGTATTTGGGAGAGAGGGTGTCTTTTTTGTTTGGCAGAAGCAATTGCTGTCAGAAGTGCATTGGACTGCAGGATTGAAGAGTGAAGATTGAGTTGTGGGGGCATTGTATTTAACCACAAGCTATTTCGGCTAAGAACAGATCATCGAATCTGGGATGTTGAGATTGGGAAAAGATGTGATACCACCTTTTAGTGGAGAAGGTGATGTAGTCGGATGGATAAAGAAAGTAAAACTGGTGGCTAAGCTTCAACATGTGCCAGACCTTGCCAGTTTTATTCCACTTTTTTTGCAGGGAGATGCACTCGCTCTCTATCTTGAGATGAATAATGCAGAACAAGAAGATGCAGAACTGATAGAGATGAGACTCGTGACCGCCTTCACTGAGGGGCCTTTTGAGGCATACGAAAAACTGCAACGATTCAAGTGGACAGGAGAATCGGTGGATGTTTATGCTAATAAAATCAAAAGATTGGCTGGACTGGCGGTATATCTGGGAAGAGGGATGGAACATACAGCCAAACTGGCATTCATAACTGGATTCCCAGACGATGTATCTGTGGTATTACAGCAGCTACCGAACATAGAGAGAATGGATGTCAGCAAACCGATACCGACTGCACGGCTTTTAGTCAGCAAAAGGGTCGTAGAAACTCGGACATTGGCCGCAAGTGCGCAAACTAATGAGACTAATAAGGGAAAGAAAGAATCAAGCCTTCAGTGCTTTAGATGTCAAGGATCGCACCTAAAAAATGATTGCGCAGAGATCCCTAGGGCCAGGGCAACATGCTACAATTGTGGAAAATTTGGCCACATTGCGAGATATTGTCCTCAGATTCAGGGAAACGGGCAAGGGGGAGCTTCTGCGCCGCAAGCTACCCTAGAAATGAAATAAAGGCGCGATACTGGCCTCTTCCTATAATAGAAGTAGAGGTGAATGATTCTGTAATGACTGCACTTGTCGATACTGGGTGCACCACTACTTTAATCAATTCCAAACTTTTGAAGGGATATGGAAGGAGCGGTACAGTGAAAGCAGTTGATGGGAGGAATATAGAATGTAAAGGAGCCAGACAAGTGGAGATAAAAGTCTGTGGAATGCACGTAAAGGTGAGGGCAATCTTGATGAATCACATCGTTGATGGGATCGACGTCATAATTGGAATGGATGTGATTAATGAGCTGGGAGGTGTAACTATAAAGAAAGCCAAAGTGAAGTTTGGAGATATACAATGTGCCGTGGCTGCCCATCAGCTGAATTTTTGCAAAATCGAGGATAAAGACTTTGAAGCAAACTTCGATGGAGATAAATGGACAGTAAGATGGACATGGAAGGGAGAGCCTCCAGTATTGCAGAACAAAGTCCAATATTATAAAAACTCTCTGGAAGGCGATAAGAAATTAGAATTCGAGAAAGAGGTGGAAAGATGGATATCGGATGGTATTCTGTTACCATGGAAAGGAGAAAGAAAAGGCGTGTTGCCATTGATGGCAGTATTTCAGGCAACAAAAGGGAAAGTAAGGCCAGTGTTCGACTTTCGTGAGTTGAACCGTTTTGTGGCGTGTCATACAGGGAGCGACATAATAGATGTATGTGATGAAAAGATAAGAAAGTGGAGACAGTTGGTAGGAGGGACCGCAATAGTGGACCTTAAGTCTGCCTACCTGCAACTACATGTGGCAAAGGAACTATGGCAGTACCAGCTGGTCTGTTATAAAGGAAAAACCTATTGCCTAACACGATTAGGATTCGGACTTAATGTCGCACCAAAGATTATGGCAGCCATTTTAAAAACAGTATTAAAGAAAGGAAGTAGGACGAAAGAGGCCACTGATTCATACATTGATGATATAATGGTAGACGTAACGAAAATATCGACACAGGAAGTTGTGGAACATTTGAAGGGGTTTGGGTTAGCAACAAAATCTCCGGAATCCCTGGACGGAGGAGCGGCACTGGGCCTTAAGCTTATGAAAAATAAGATGGGTGCACTAATGTTCAGGAGAGGCAACGAGATCCCAGAGATGGGAGGAGAAATTAGTAGGCGGGAGCTATTTTCGATCTGTGGTAAATTATTGGGGCACTATCCAATTGCTGGATTGCTGCGATTAGCATGCAGTTATGTGAAAAGAAGAGCAAATGGAATGGATTGGGAAGAAAAGGTTGATTGCAGAACCATGAATGTGATGCAGGAGGTTCTAGCTGAGGTGAAAAAAGAAGACCCTGTTAATGGCGCTTGGCACATACCTGAAGTGAGCACAGGAGTCGTGTGGTGTGATGCAAGCAATGTTACAACTGGCGTGGTTGTCGAGATTGGCGGTGTGGTGGCGGAAGATGCAACTTGGCTGAGGAAAAGTGATGACTTTAATCACATTAACATAGCTGAATTAGATGCTGTTCTAAAGGGTGTCAATTTAGCTATCAAATGGAGACTGACAAATATTGAAATAAGAACTGATTCAGCCACTGTACTCAGTTGGGTGAACTCTACTGTGGAGGAGAGTGAGAATACGAACAAAGGGTGCCGGAGAAGTGATAATAAAGCGGAGATTAGGGATGCTTAGAGAGTTGATGTCTGAATTGAAACTGCAAATAAAAGCAGTGTTTGTGCCTTCTGAAAGAAACAAGGCAGATACGCTAACACGGATAAAAAACAGTGGTTAATTGAGAAAGAGGAGGCGCCGATATGCTGTCTCGGAATTGGAGAAATTAATGAGTTGCATGACATGCATCACATGGGAGTGGAGAGAACATTATATTTGGTGAGGCAAGTGGATCCGAATGTAAAACGGGAAGAAATTCAGATGATAGTAAAGAACTGTGTTCGGTGTCAATCGATCGATCCTGCCCCAAATATACATAATCCTGGGGAAATTGGAGTTTTAACGAACTGGACGAGACTAGCTATTGACATAGCACACTACCGAGGGGGAGCGTACTTATCAATAATTGATTGTGGGCCAAGTAGACTGGCGATATGGAAGGAACTGCGAGTGGAAGCCGCATCTGCAGTTGCAACTGAATTAGAAAAGGTGATGCTTGAACGAGGTCTAGTAAGGGAGGTGATAATGGACAATGGCACTGTTTTTCGCTCAGAAATCTGTCAGACGATGCTAAAAAAATGGAAGATTAAAAGTTGTTACAGGGCAGCCTACAGACCTGGAGGAAATGGCATTGTGGAGCGACATCATCGGACCGTGAAAGCAATAGCTGAGAGAGGAAGAATATCGCCTGAAGAGGCCACATTTTGGTACAACATGTCCCCTAAGGTCGGACAAAGAGATGACACAGTACCACATAGAGCAATCTTTAATTACGAATGGAGGCATCCTAGAGACATGTCACCGGAAATTAATGATCAAGGACCAGCCAGAATCCAAATAGGAGAAGAAGTTTGGGTGAAACCGCCTAATGCCCGATGCACAACGCAGTGGGGAAGAAGAGTGATAACAGGAGTGCAATCCCCAAACAACTTAAGTGTCAATGGAATGCCACGACATGTTTTAGATTTAAGGCGTGTGGTCCATTTAGGTGATGAGGATGGTGGTACTGAGCCAGGGAGTTATGAAGATGAACCGGTGCCGATGCAGAGACCGCAAAGAGAACGCAATGCGCCGATCTGGACACGGGATTATGAGATGTAAATGATCTTTAATGATCATGGGGCGTGTAGTAAAAAAAAAAAAAAAAAAAAATCGTGCAAACCTTTTACCACTGGCAACGCCCGCTTCAGAGAGTGAAAGAAGAAAGAAGAAGAAGAGAATGGCCACTGCGTCTATTTATAGACTAGAGATCATGGGAAGAGTATGCAAATAACTTTGGACGGTTTTGTCCTATAAAAAGCCTGTATTTGGGAGAGAGGGTGTCTTTTTTGTTTGGCAGAAGCAATTGCTGTCAGAAGTGCATTAGACTGCAGGATTGAAGAGTGAAGATTGAGTTGTGGGGTCATTGTATTTAACCAAAAAATACAAGAGAAGTTCAAAATTAAAAATAATATTTCTTGTGTGCATGTTGCCATAGCAACATGGCGGTTCATTCGGCGTAAGAGTTGGATGTTAATGGAAAGTTTCGTATATGCAATATCTTTTGGGGGTAGTTTCGTATAATTTTATTTTTGTAAATGGTCACTTAGAAAAAATTACCCCACCCAAGATTAACAATAAATTATTGTTTTTCATTTGATGCTAAAATTAAGACGATTAGAATCATCGTTTATGAGGAGTTTTCATTATTAGATTAGACAACCAAGCTGAAATTAAGACGAATGGAATCATCGTTTATGGAGAGTTTTGATTATTAGATTAGCCAATTAAAACTGTTCCTAGTGTCCACACACATTTGTGCTTTTATATATATATATATATATATATATATATATATATATATATATATATATAGAGAGAGAGAGAGAGAGAGAGAGATAGATAGATAGATAGATAGATAGATAGATAGATAGATTATCAATTATCCGACTGTCTTCGTGAAACTATGGATGACAAATCGGCGACTGCGTTTTAAGACCCTGTCTAAGAAATCCCTAATTACCTCTGAACTTCTGTCATAAATAATGATCTTTACTTACAGTAGTTACACACTTATATATATAGTTTTTGTAATCTATTACTAAGTGAATATTTACCGAAATAAAAATATAAGAACTATTATAATAAAGTAGAAAACACCAAGAACCTGTCTGGCAATGTCGTGCGAATGGATGGAAGGTCAACTATAACCTTATAGAATATAAGGGGTATAGGTTTTGTCGATCACTAACTATGCAGAACACTTGCAGGGGTAGGAATCATGGGAGCATGATTTAAAACAAATAAGCAAAAAAAAAAAAAAGACATTATCATGCAATTAAGTTCAGCAGAATGCATTTCTTGTAAGCAAGTCAGCGGTAATTTATCTGCTGTTATAACTGTATAAATAAAACATTAATTTGTGATCCTTCGAAATTCACAAAGAAATTCCAAGACACTAACTGTCGATATTCTTGAAAAATCTTCATGAATTATGTATTTTCTTACGCACACTAGGTAAATACCCGTTCAATGCCAAATAAAATTAATTTCTTGTAAGAAAAACGAAAAAAGCTTGCAGATATAATATGACCTCTTACAAAATATAATATGACCTCTTACAAAATTTAAACTTAAGGTGGAATGATACTAAATTTTAAATTTAGAAACCATATTGAAATGTTTATAAAATTCTTTATATTATGGTTATTCTGTAAAATGTCTCAAATTTAAGGCTTAAGCTTAAGGAGTCTTATAAAAATGGAAGTTCAGAGAATCTAAAACACAACTATCCACCTTCATCCCTTAACCTCCGCGTAACGTTCATACACACACGCGCATGCAAACACACACACGCGCGCATATATATATATATGTTTAAAGAAAAAAAATAGAAAAAACCGAATGAAATTATTAGAAAATCAACGTTTCGTCCTTGTTTCAGAGGACATCTTCAGGATAATTGAAATAAAAATGTGATAAAAGAAAAAGTCATAGATCGTGCGAAAATTATTAGATACGTGATAGATAGAGCTAAAAGAAGACTTTTAGAATCAGCACTAATATTGAATACTAATACTATTACGCAAAGAAAAGGCTTCTACCATTTAACCCCTAGCATAGGGAAAATAATAATCAAAGAGCAAGGTATCAGGGTGGATCCTGGCTAGCCGTTTTTCCTTGAATGTTTCAGGAAAATGAGTAGTTTCGCAGAAAAAAAAAATGTACATATTTATTTTAATGCATTTTTAAAAGTGTATATATAGACATCAAGCAACCCAACCTTCCCATACGCACACATATTCGTCCTTTCCCGACATGGGTTGGATTTAAAAAACTGTCTTTTTTCGCACGATCTATGACTTTTTCTTTTATCTCATTTTTATTTCAATTATCTGGAAGATGTCCTCTGAAACAAAGACGAAACGTTGATTTTCTAATAATTTCATTCGGTTTTTTCTATTTTTTTCTTTAAACATATATATATATATATATATATATATATATATATATATATATATAAATTCACCTCACGTCCCGTTTTTGTAAAAGATGGAATCACCAGATCGCCGAGGAAAAGATGCAAGCAAGAATGCAAGCACACTCCACAGAATTTTAAAATCAACTATAATTATAATTTAAGAATAAATATAATATAGATCAACTATATAGTTGATCTAATTAGCTGGAAAATCTATTTTCTTATTTTCTATACAAAATAAATCAATGCAAAATGTTTGACCCACTTTCAACGTCACGGATACTACATGATTTTGAGGAAAATATCAAATTTGTTTATCAATACAAAATTGAAATTTTTCACTGGCGAAAGTAAACTGTAATAATTTATAGTGAGAAGATGGAGTGGTAAACTGCATAGATTTTTGGGTCTTTTCTCAGAACTCTTTATTGTAAACATTAAGATGTGTAACAGTTTCATGAGAGCTCTATTTTATTCATATGTATGCGCAATAAGCTGCATTATGTTTAGTTGTAATTTTACTGGTGTATTTATACACAGCCGGTTAGTGCACCAATGACGTGCGCATTCGAAACCTACTACTTTTCGGCCACCGCCTTAGCGGAAAGGTTTAAATTTGTTCCCAAGTAGATTTTGTCAGGGGGGGGGGCGAAATGGAACTCTAGGAAACCGCAATGTATTTGTGACAATAATCAACATAGCTTAGAGCTCTCTTCATATCTCAAGGTTGAATATCAAGTCTACCAACAAAACCTGCGGAAATATACCAGGAAGACCAGTTATAAATAAATAATGAACCACCCACTATGACTATGCAATTCTTAAAGTTAGCAGAAGTAAAGGAGAATAAAGAAAGGGGAAAACAGATCAAACGAACAGAGGTCTTACTGTGTGCGGGTGAGGTTGGGCGAAAGAGAGAGAGAGAAATCAAGATGGCGCCCATCATTTTCAAAGGTGTGCTCTGGTGGAAGTCACGCGAAATCACGCGGGAGACATATATAAAAGGAGGTGACAAGTTAGGTCAGGGAGAGGCAGACAGACGAAACTGGTGGTGATCTCAAACCCGGCGGTTGTTGGCTTGCAAAGACGAATTCTTTCTTGATTTTTTTATTTCTTTGATTTTTCTGTCCTAAACCAGGAACACTTCATAACTAGAAACATGAACTGTAAGGAAAGCAGTGTTATGTTATTGATTTTGGGATAACGTCGGTCAGTACACTAGTGAATTATTATTATTATTATTATTATTATTATTATTATTATTATTATTATTGTTGTTGTTGTTGTTGTTGTTGTTTCGTAAGTTTAAATAGAATGTCAGCTAAAATCGAGGTTTTAGAATGAAGTGTTTATTTACAATACTTTTGGAATGTTATCGGATTCAGAAATCTCTAGATAAGCATTATAGATTATGTAAAAACATAAGGTTATCTAAATTTTACGTTTTTGTTTTATTTTGCTTTAATCAAAGTACCGAGAAATCAAGGGGCCGACTACCTGGGGCTAACACTATATGAGATACATAGATATTCGAATGTTTCATTAACGTTCTTTATCTCTAAAACACTGAGTTTGTAAAGAAATTGAGAACACATTTTCCTCTCCATTGGAAAATGGTCAATTTCCATATGTTGTAGTTTAGCTTTCGTTTTGGTCTCTTGGTCTTACTGCATTCCAGGACAAGGCTTTATTTACTCTGGTGGAGTATCAAGCTTTGTGCGATTACTTGAAGTATATCGTTTGGAGGAGGTGCACCATTCCTCGTAAAAGCGAATGTGAGTTAGCCATTGTGAGGAGATCTTATTTGGGAAGCGAATGCTATGTGATTTGAATATTTAGTCAGGTTTTTACTTCTAGGGAAAAGTATCCTCATGCCAGGTTGTTCTGACATTCGAGGAAAACGTCTTGTAGGCATTCAAGTTCTCTACTCTAGTAGGCATTAAAGTTCTTTCCGTCTCTTACGTGTATAAACGACGTAATGAAAAGGGAGATTGATTTTGAGACGCATACAGTTTAGTTAATGTTTGGAGTCAGAGTATGAGAGTTGGACAAGTTAGCACAGAAGATATCGTCTCCGCGTTCGAAAGGTGGGAAGAATGCGACGTTAGCATGATGTAGAACTTACAACGCCTTGCAGCTCCGATGGGAAGTCGACAATAAACTTTATATAAAATGAATTTTGTATTCCGCGTTAGATGAAAGGAAAGCATATGTTTAAAGACAGAATCAGACCAGAAAAGTGAGAAATCTATCCATCTCTATGAAACAGGTATGCATTTCCATATCATTGGGTCCAGCGGAGAAAGATGTGTATTCGTTGTTGTAAAAGACTGTACGTTTGTCTGTTACAACGTGAACAGAGTTATATGCGAAACATTTACACACAGCCTTTGAGATTTAAAAAAAATCACTCGACCGCCGGTCGAGTGTGAGGAAAAATTTACTCGCCCCCAAATGTTTTTACTCGCCCGACTTTATGTGTTTGTTTCAGTCAATAATAGTAAATAATTTTACAACAATTCAAGAAAGTACCCTGTGTATAATCTAACATGAAAATATTTGTTTAACTCTTGTAAATCAACTATTTTTTACTACAAAAATTCAGTAAATATTCAACAAAATGTAAAAATACAACACCAGTTTCTTTATATAGAATCATTCATAGTATTGTTCCATAGAAATAAGAATCATTTCTTCGGATGCTTGACGGAACGATGCGTTTTTTACCTCTTTCAAATGTTCGTCTTTACTTTTGTAAGCATGAAGTGTATGTAGTTGTGGCGTCGAAAAATTTTTTTCCAAATGAAGTTCAAAATAAGAGAGCTAAATGAAGGCGACATTTTGACTACACGCCGAATGTGTAAATTTGACTTGTTGTTGACCTTTAGCGTGGCCATTCTTTCTTCATTACGATATTCCAACGGTCTCACAACTAGAGATGACAGAATTCACAAATGATGAGACATAGGTCATTCTAAGTACCCGCATATTTGCCGGTCGTAAAATAAATAGGGGTTTCCCGTTTCTTTATTTAAAGAAATTTTATCGACTGGCGGGCGAGTGATTTACAACTTTTAGTCGCCCCAAGAAATTTTCAATCGACTGTGGCGACCGGTCGTGTAAAGTATCAAAGGCTATTTACACATACATACAACTAGAGGAATATTTCAAACATTAGATGTTCATGCACTTTATATATAACACACGTTTATGTACACCCTCCCTCGCTATATAAGTAAAATAGTTTGTGAATGTTTGGCACCTGGTTGGATGCTCTATATATATTCCATGGAAGAATACGCCCCTTTCTTGATTCCATATTCAATTTTTATCAGATGCGCATAGACACGACAAGATACTTTTTCATATCCATGTTATTCATAAACAACTATCTCTCCAACTAAACGTAATATTTCTCTATTTAGAATATGTTCTATTTGTACTATCTGCTCATAATTTTACAATCGATATCATTTTATGCAAGTTGTTTAAATCTCATCCAAATGAAAGGTCAGAAAACAAAGGAAGATTAATTTTACTGACTTCCTTACATACGTGAGTTATTGATCACCTAAAATACGTTAATGCAATACAGATATATTGTCATTGGGTAAATGAGATATTAAGTGAGCTTACGTAAAACGTTATGTGCTGAAAGAGGTTTTACATTATGGAATTTATACCATACTAAGCGGTCAAATTAGGAGAGCCGATGCAGTATTGTAAAATCTAATCATGCTATGAATGAGAAACGAGGAATTTATTGCTGTTTTGAAGACTGGTTTTCACGTACGTATAAGATACTTTATATACACATAAAGACACTGACAAACAAAGACACACATGTATATATATATATATATATATATATATATATATATATATATATATATATATATATATATATATATATATATATTGGTTGGTTGGTTGATTGGTTTTGTTTTACGGCATATCATCCATTTTCGGGTTATTTAATGCCGAATCCAAAGATTTTGAAGAATATTTTTTAATAGAATATACTTGTTGTTTTCAAGTCGGTTTCTATTTAACCCATAGTTGGGACCCTAACAGGTTCTACCACTTCGGGTCAGAGTGTATTTGGGGGCAATGGTAATTAAAGGGTGCCCCCACACTCCCGAAAGCCCGCAAGCTGGGGCCTCACCATCGGATATAGTTTAAGGTCATATCCAGGACCATATCTATTGGAGAAATTCAAATACATGCTCACACACATAGATATATATATATATAAATATATATATATATATATATATATATATATATATATATATACATATATTTAAGACAATACTGTTACAGATAACAAAGAGCTTTTACATATGTATATTTTTTCGATTTTCTTTCATTATCTACATCTGTAAAATCAAATAAACATGTAATATAAGTTTTACAGTTTCCACTCTAGTTTCCGATCCGGCGTCGAGTCATCTTCGGGTGATGTGGAAAATTAACGAATAGGCTAGTAACACTTGAGAAGAAAAACAATTTTAAAAAGCCACACGGGTTCAGTATTCGCATAGAGCGAACTACCAGATTACGGTGCTTCAGTCTCAGGGTAGAATTTTGGTCACAGATTAAAAAGTGTTATATTACAAAAAGCATTAAGATGTTACTGATTTTTGGAGAAATATTATAGATTTTAGGTTGTTGTTTGCGGCACAATAGACATGATATCCTCTGCGCGGCAGGTAATGGAAAAATCTACGGAGCAGCGAGTGCCTTTGTATCAAGTTTTTGTCAACCTGCACAGAAGCTTTTGATACCATTAATTGTAATGCACTTCGGAAGATTCTTTGGAAACTAGTCTGTGCTACCTGTTTTGTGGAGTTGCTTAAGCAGTTACACCATGAAATGGAAACCTTAGTGAACTTTAATGGATCTCTGACAGAGCCAATATCAGTTAAAAACGGCGTGAAACAAGATGATATACTTACTCCTACATTATTCTCCATATATTTCGCTGCATTGATGCTGAATGCTTTTAACAATTGCGATATTGAGGTGAAGTTTCAGTTTCGTAAATCAGGTAAACTTCTTAACCTTAGACGTCTTAACACAAAGTCAAAAAATTTTCACAAACATGTTCTTTGACTTTTATATGTATAGGATGCAGTATGCAAAAAAAAATATATCTGCTATGTCCAACTACGCTTATCCTGTCGGTCATAGTTACCATGTTAAAATAACGCAACAATAAAAACAAGAAGGAAGTAGGAAACGACCGTCTAGAATATAAAATAATTTATTGAAAAAAAAGGTAAAAAAAGGTTAAAATATAAGAAGATGAAAAATGTTCACTTGCGTCTGCAACTGCTAAATTTGTCCCTTTAGCAAGGTCTAACAAGCCTCAAGTAAGAATAAAAACATCATTGAGAGAGTGAAGAATAGAAGAAGGAAAGAAGGACAGATAGATAGAAAAAAAGTCACGTACTGCGGCGCCTTTTACAATGCACTACCATATTATCTTTTAACGTGTAGACAAAAATAAGTCCACATAAGTTACTTCCCCTTAGTCGTCGTAATATCTTTCTCCGAATTTGGGTAAATGAATCCATGTAAGCTCCTTGTAGATAACGAAAATATAACCATAAATAGTCAATCAAAGTTCATCTGGTATTTCCAGTAATTTTGTCTCTTCAGTAGCTGAGTCCCATTACCTCGCTCGGCAGAATTTTCAATACACATCAAACGTTGACTTTCCATTTGTAACCCGGCTAAATTTAGCCCTCTAGCATTCCGGCCTCGTGTATGCCATTAAACATTTTTTTTTTATTCCTAAAAGAAATATCCTGTCTTTTAATATCAGATGCATGAATGTACTAATTTTTATGTCTTTACTGGCATGTCTTCTTCGACTTTTTATAGTCTAGTCACGAAACCAGGATAAAACATAATATTCACTTAGTTCTTATTTCTAATTGCTTTAAAGTCCAGTTAAGACTGTTTTTAATTTTTATGTCCTATTTGACGGAGACAAAAGTCACACGTCCCGCACAAGTTGACACTGAAAAAAATAACAAAAACATCTGCGGGAACTTCTCAAAGCAATCAGCGAGTAAAATTCAGTCACGTGATACAACAATCATCATCATTGCATCAGAAATAGATAAAAAGAGTACGAAAGAAAAAGAAGAGGGAAGCAGAAAGATTAACCAAGTATTAAAATTCCAACAGCAGACCATGTTTCACATTCAGAAGTGAACGCAATAATGATTATGAAGAAGTTATCTTCTTTTTTTTTACATGGAGGTCACCACTTATCAAGGCTCAGAAGCTACTCGTGGATAAGGGTTATTGTGTATACAGTAATCAATGGGATAGTATCGTAGTAATAGTTAGTATTGGAGATTTGATAAATTATCATTACTTAAGGGGGCGGTTCATCAGGAATTTGTTTATGTTGGATTTGAAGACATCCAAGTTGAAGTCGAGAGGGAAACAGGCAAGTGGCAGAGAGTCCCACAGGCGTGCAGTTCTAAGTGAGAAGCTTTGTTCATGGAATCTACGTTTTGATTAAGGCACGGATAAAGAGTGGGGAAAATTATTGACAGTGGTTTAAGCTAGTCGGGTGTTTTTCGTGAAATATTGGCGAGGGGGGGACCAGAGATTGGAGGGCAGACGAGCACTTGCCATGGAAATAACGATAAAAAAAAGACAGGCGCGCAACGTCTCTCCTATTGGAGAGAGGTTGCTGGGAAGAGAAAAGGGTATCCCCCACTAAGCCACAAAGTCTATTTTGTACTCTTTCAAGGTAGGATCGGCTGTTTTAGCAACTCATGCCCAGATTTGGCAGCAGTACTCCATCCTTGGACGTACTTTGCTTTTATATAGATAGAGAATTGCATCATTAGTGAGATATCTTCTGGAGCGGTAAAAGGATCCCACCATTTTCCCAGCGACCTTGGCCACAGGCTTGATGCATGGGTTCCATTTCAGATCAGGAATAAAGGTCAAACCCAGGAGCTTATCAAAACCTGGAGCCTCCCTTAGACAAGTGCCATTCATTTCAATTGATGCCAGATGGGGATCAGAGCGTTGATGATGTAATGATAGGAGCTTGGTCTTAGATGCATTAAAGGTAACCAGCCACCTCTTCCCCCACTGTACCACGCGCTCAAGATCTGAGGAGAGAGAATCAGAGAGAACTTTGTCATTTACGGCCTTTGATGTGTTGCCATAGATAGTCGCGGCATCAGCATAGATGTCAATGAATGATTTTAGTATGTGTTTTGGGAGATCATTGATGTAGATCAAGAAGAGAGTTGGGCCCAGGATGGACCCTTGAGGGACCCCAGCATTAATACCGTGGACCTCTGATTTCTGCCCAGCAACAACTACTATGATGAGTCTATCAGAGAGAAATGACTTAATGATTGAGAAAACATTTCCAGTTATACCGTAGCTTGAAATCTTATGAAGTAGGCCTTTATGCCATATCTTATCGAAGGCCTTTGATATGTCAAGAGCAATTGCCCTAGAAAGGAAGCCTTTGTCAAGAGATTCACTAATCCTATGAGATATATCTGCTAGCACATCAGCTGTAGATCTAACAGATCGGAAACCATCTTGCGTGTCACTAAGAAGGTTATTTCTGCTGAGGTGGTTGACTACTTCTCTATTTAATATAGATTCCAGCAACTTACTCATGACACAGGAGATTTATTGGTCTGTACTGAGAGTGAGATGACTTATCACCTTAATTCTTACATACAGGGCATACTGATGAGGTTTTCCAGGGTGGTGGAAAGAACTTCTCCTTAAGGCAACGCTTAAACAATTTGGTAAGTATGGGGGTAAGTTCTGGTTGTAGCTTTTTTAACACTGTAATTGGAATGCCGCCAGGACCAGTTTTTTACTGGAATACAAGATTCTTGATTAGCTTGGCGACTTGACGCACAGATATTTGTAGGTTACCTAGAGGGTTCTGGGTTATAGGAGGAAATACGGGGAGTTGATGGCCTTCGTCGCATAGGGTAGAATTAGCTGCAAAGTTCTTGGCAAATAGTTTGGCCTTGTCGGATGTTGACAAGATGACCTCTGGTCCATTGATAAGGGTTGGGATAGAACGCACGTTTCTGTTCAGGATCCTATTTGCTATTTGCCAGACCTGGTGGGAACCAAGCCGCTGCTCAGCTACTTTGGATTTAACGGATTGAGCATATAGTTCTCTTGCATTTTTTATTACTCTTTTACAGTGGTTGATGGCGGTCCTGAAGGCAGCTTTATTCTCAGTGCATCTATTACGTTGGTAGCTATGGAAAAAGTGATTTCCGTGCGCGATGGCAGCAGCACATTCAGGGGAGAACCATGACTGGCTGTTAGGTTTTTGTTGGAATTTTTGCATGATATGAATTGCTCTATGCTTACAATTAACCATTCGGTCAAGTCTGACACTATAGAGGACACATACTCTTTAAACATGGAATGGAATGTAGATCAGATATGAATGCACGGAAGCTATCCCAGTCAGCCATAGAGTATCGGTATACAGTACGGTGGAGAGGTACGTCTGTAGGCTTATTATATTTCATTTTTATCTTAACTGATACAACGCAGTGGTCAGAGGATCCCAGAGGAGATAGAACAGAACATGAGCATAGCTCAGAGGAAGTGGAGAGAAAAAGCTTGCGTACTGACCGGTAGTATCGGGCACACGGTTGGGCTTGCGAACAATCTGAGTGAGGTCATAGGCAATGGCAAAATCATGACAGCACCTTCCCTCATCATCAGACTTATTTGAGTTGGTCAGCCATTCCACATTATGGACATTGAAGTCACCGCAAATGTGAATCTTATCCGCGGGATGAGCAGACAGGATGTGGTCAATTTTCTCCGATATACTCTTAAAGATAGTAAAGCCGCTGTTGTGGGGCCGATAGAGGGCAAATATAAATGCGGTGGTGTAAGCAAGTGCAACCCGGAAGCACATATAAGGTAAATTAGGGTCTTCTCTGGAGATATCCCTGCCACATGGGAAGCCATCTTTAATGTAGGCACATATTCCATGCCCATGGCGATCTTGGGGGTCAGATTTAGATGTTAAGTTAGAGTATCCTTTAATTATGAACTGATCTAGGGATGTGGTGCGCCCTATGCCCGTTTCGCTTAGAAAGAATATGTCCGGTTTCGTCTCCTGTAATTGTGTTGCAACCTCTGAAAGGTTGGAACGTAGACCCCTGACGTTGGAGAAGGAGACATGGGGTCTACGTTGGAAGATGGGGTTTTGGTTTATTGGTGTGTGTGTTTTTTTTTTTTAGATATTTCATGTTGAGGATTTTGGGATTTGTGGAGCAGGTCAGCATACTTGGTTAGAGCAGGACAGAGAGGGAAAATAAGAGAGAAAAGACGGGATTTTTTTGTAGCACATGATAAGGTAGAGTCGCAACAATTAACCACTAATATAGCATCGAGAAGCCCCACCAGAGACTACTTCATGGTCAAGAATTCATTCACCAAATGGAAATACAACAGCCCCAGTACTTTGCACCGGCTGATAGGACAGCCTCCTAAGTGGTTAATCCGAGTTTCGGGTCCCTGACTATCAGGCGGATAACGTCAGCCCAGATGAAAACGTTTACCTCCAGCATCCTTACTAGTGACATGGCCGCAAGCATATACATAGAGACAGAAAATTTCCGACATCTCAGACTACTGTTCACGAAGTACTTTCGACCTGGGAAGCAGCTTTTTCTTCACCCTTTGTCAGAAACATCACTAATTGGAAATGAGGACTGAGGGACAGAAAAGGAGAAGCGAGAGTTACCGGAGCTGCCGATAAAACATCCACTGCATTATCTACTCTCCATTAGAAAAAGGTAAGGGGGACTTATTTATATCTACTTAGTAAGTTCTTTGCCCCATTCCAAGTTTAGGATAGTACTTGAAGATAGTTTCCCCTCCCATATTAATCCGTGGAAGGTTTTTATTTTTTTTTTTTTTTGGGCTTTAAATACCTCAAGATATAACCTTCGAGCTTCACCGTATAATTAAGTTCCAATAATGGGAATTGTAAAGTCGGCTTATGTTTTTGGATTGGAGAATCTCATTTAAGGACTGGTTTAGAGTAGTACCACGCATATTTGACAAAAAAAGATGTAAAACAGAAATAGCAAAACAGGATAAGTAAAGTTGATATGTTTCGAGTTTTAAATCAAAACTGCAATAAGGAAAATTAAGCAAACGAATATATATATATATATATATATATATATATATATATATATATATATATAATACACAAATGTAGGCAGTATTAAGACAAAATAGATTAACAGTTATGGATAAGAATTGTTTAACTTAGCTCTGAAGACCACAACCCTGACTTCCTGGGGTCATCTTGAAAAGAAGGAAGAAGCTAGCAGGTTTGTTCCTGGTACTAAAAGGGTATAGTATGGGTGAGTACTAGTGGGGAGTTAATGCTTTTATTTATCTTTTTTTTTTGCTTTAGATACAGATCAGAACCTTGTAAATATTTTGGACTTACCATCAAAAAACATATTACGAATACTTTTCTTTTTAAAATAGCATATATTGAACGAAACAGCTTGGTTGATGGTAAGAAAGTAACTGTCACGGACAATTTTGTATATCTGGGTAGCATGATAAGTAAGGGCATGTATGCATGGGGCTTAGATAAATCACAGAATAGCCAAAGCCAGTTCGGCTTTTGGCAAATTGAAGAAACGCGTGTGGTCAGATCGGGGAATCACATCAAAAACACAGCTAAGTGTTTACGCAGCATACTTTGTCACTACTCTTCTATATGGGTCAGATACTTGGACAACATATAGAAAGTATCTCAAATTATTTGAAAGAGGTTATCAAAGTTGTATTTGGAGAATACTTAATATTAACTGGAGGACTCTAACGCCTGATATTTTAGTTCTTTAACGATCAATATTAATAGTATAGAAATGAGTATCATTCAAACTCAGATGCTCTGGACTGAACACAAACTGTTAGGAAGAAGGACAAAAGACTTCCTAAACAACTGTTTATGGCAAGATAGATTAGTGTAAAAGACTACAAGATAAACCAAGGAAAATGTTTAAGGATCCTTTGAAAAACCACCTCGAAAATATTTGAGATGGATGTACATAACTGGGAAGCCAAAGTGAAAGATCGATCACTCTGTGTAAAAACTATCAGAAAGAGTTGTAAAATGTTTGAAGAGCAGCGTGTAGATCTTGCTGTCTTAAAACGTATTTCAAGTAAGCAGCATAGAAATATAATGTTAGATAAATTACCACAGAAAATGAAGTGTAATTTATGTGGCAGATAATTTTTGTCAAAAGCTGCTTTTGTAACTCATCTGAAATCACTAACTCAAAGATTTGGAACAACAGTCTCATGCGGAGGATTTTATAGCACATCCGGCAACGCTAAGTTGTCACATTTGTGGTCTAATCTGCAAATTTAAAAGTGGTCTGACACGACATTCGAGGATTCACAATATTACCATGCGAACACCTTTACAAGATGCAAAATTTTATGTAACATATGTGTATTACATGTAGGATTTAAGCTCGATTAAAAAGTCACCTACGTGTAGACAAGCACACACCACTTAACTGAAGAGATAGCAAACTTATACTAAGAAGTAGCAATCATTATAATATATATATATATGTATGTATATATATATATATATGCAACCGCACACACACACACACACATATATATGTAAATATATATATATATAATATTCTATATAGAGGCGTTCACACAGATATATGGATGTCCCAGCTTAAAATAATCACAATTAAGCACATACATATACACATGTGTGCGTTCTCACGTACAGGTTATTGAAGAAACTTACAATTTGAGATCCTCTAGATAGAAAGGTTTATACAGATATGTTGATGCCCTAGCTCCAAACAAATCACAATTAAGGAAACTCCTATAGTTGTGACAATACGTCGTTCTGTTTTTAATGGTTACAATGTAGATACCACTGAACAGCTTGAAATCTGAGCACCCAGGAAGAAATGTGAAATGTTTTTTTTACAATTGCACTATTTTTCCTAATTTGTAAAAATGTCTTACATGGTTCCATTCGTGCGAACACTATCTTTTGGGATTTCTCTTTCTATTTCTACATTTTTACCAAACTCCAATTCCTTTAAAGTTTTCCTTTTTTATTCAATCATTTAATACTTTAAAAGAGCCCCATTTCTTCAAACACTCTCTATTAGCATTTCTTATTTCCATATCCAGCTGTTTTTCTTTTTCTTTGGTCCACAGGGAAACAGTGCGTATCGTTAATGTAATTCCTTTTTTGTTAAAGAAAGTTGCCCTGAGTGCCGGCATTTCTATGAATGCGTTTGTCCTCCGAAGCTTTCTAAGCATTAATTTGCAAGCGGATCGTTTTTATGTACATCTTTAAAAAAAAAAAAGCACAAGAGAAGTAAATTCCGTCGTCAGTAGGGAAACTTTGGGCTTTCGAATATTCTCGAAACCGAGAATAGGAACGAGCCATTTAAATAATAGTTTCGCAAGGAGATCCTCTGATGGATTACCGTAAACGACGTGCGAAAAAAATAATGTGAATGAAGACTATAATACGCAAAATTGAAAAGAATACAGTAAAAGAAAAGAGAAAATTACTATGAAAATAACAACAGAAAATTATTATAAGGATTATTTCTGTCCAGAAAAAGACATTTAACTGATGACAAAGGGATAAATCTTCGGAAGCCTATATTCTATATTATATTTCTCTTTGTCTATCTGTTTGTCTGTCGTTTCTACTTTTACTTGGGAACTACTGGTCCGATCTGACTGAAATTGTGTATGGACCTTTATTATTATAAGATGCATTGAATTAAGTAATACACTATTCGTTCAATGTGCAGTAAGGAATTCATACGAAATAATATAAATCGGTACTAGTGCTCTTATTGACCCATGCTGAAATAATAACGTTATTATTTAAAAAGCCATTCTTAACATGGGGAGGGAGTGTTTTGTTCCTATTCTATACTTTAACCTTACAATTGAATAAAAAACATATAATAAAACTTTAATTAAACTTGGAAATACGATTTAAAAAATAGTGCGGATCAGTAAGCGCATTAGCACCTGGAAATCAGTATTTAATGCAAAAATGTGAACAGATTAAACCATATTCAAATATTAATTTGACTTATACATCACTTATCCTTGGTCAAAATCCTATAACGTTTTTACTTGTTTTTAACGGGCTAAAAGTCAAGTAATATATGCTTATGTATCTTAAATAATATTTGTTTATTGTTATATCATACGTTAATCCCTATTTATATAAAATTTAGTATGTGTATATATTTTTAATACATTTATCAACCCATAATTATGATGTTTTAAACAGAAATGCTAGTCATGTGGACGAAATATTATTTTATTTAGTTTTCTGTACAAAGAACCGGACAAGAATGGAAGTCATTCGTAATAATTCAAAGAATACTTATTTTGTGTGACAATTTAGTTCTATGTAATATGTATCAATTAATAACCATTCCCTTATTTTAAGTTTTAAAATGTTTTAGACGGTTTTTAATATGGAACGAACTTTATTTGAAAATATGTTTAAGATTGCGATTTATATTTGATTTACTGGTTGTAGACACGCACGAAGCAAGATTCGCTGAATATTAATTTAATTTTTATGTTCATGGAGCTTACATATTAAATCATAGAAATCAATAATAAAATAATGGAAAAAATCCTGATTAAAATTGAAATAAGGATTCTAAACACATAGTTAACTCCCTTTAGAACTAAATTTTAATCGGCAAAAGTGGACATAAATGTGTATTTCTTTTGTTCATATTGGTTTGCACATTATTTTTTCTTAAATTCAATTTTCTTGTGTATGTATAATATACCGACAAATTAAATTAGTACGACAAAACGACCCCTTAATTTACTTGAAGAAGAGACATTATCTCGAAATATTGTCAAAATGTAATAATGACTACATAAGTGTTCTAAATGTTTTTTAATTACATATTTTAAGTCTTTCTAAAAATAATAATGGAAATGTCTAAAAATCCAACTGATAAACAATAAGTTAAAAAACATAACATGCCGAGATTGAACTCACGAAACAAGTTTGTAGTGTAATGCAAATGTTGTCCGTAGCTGAATATCTGATTCTTCGCTACAGCTATCAAGGGTATTTTTTTATCATGATTTCATCACTAGAAGGATTGGCGATTACGACTCAAGAGAGACCCATGTACCATCGAGAGAAAGATAGACCGAGCCAGTTTCCCAACCTGGTATTTTACCTCGCGGTAAATACAGCACCTTGCCTTCCCAAGTGGTCACACATCTGCTACTGGCAAGGCTTGACGTTGCTTAATTTCGGTATCTGGCGAGAACTGGTGTGTGGACGTGATTGTGCTGTATTTAATAAACAATAACATTTTATAATATATCTATTAGTAAAATATGAATTAATCAATGTAAACCAATTCTTGCAATGAACCATTATTTATAATTAGAGTAACAGCCCATATAGCTATTTAAGTATTTATTTTGTTTCACTCACTCTGTGTTTTAGAAAATAGTTTTCTAATATTGCCTATTGACTCTGTGAGAGTGATGCTCTTGCACCAGCATCTTTATCTAATTTATATACGTTTGATTGCACACCACAGCCACGACCATCGATGTAAAAATAATGTGTCTCTTCATACAAACATATAAGAAGAATAAAAGGTAAAATATATTTTTTTTATCTATAGAATACTCTGCTTGTTCATTGCGTTGTTAGTCCGTTCGTTACGTTTTATAAAGACCAAAGAAAATTTGTTGAAAGTCAAACTCCTTTTAAAAAAGCTGGATTCTGAAATTAGGTTTAAACAATGCCAACCTGGTAACCTTAGAAAAGAATATGAGAGTGGCATGCCTCGTTTTCGAATATGATTAAAATAATATATGATTATTTTTGTAATGTGTTTGACTCGTAACAATTTCGCCGTGCAGCGTTTCTTTACCGAAGAAAGAAGCCAGCTAAGCGTTACAGAAAAAGAGGACAATAAAAATAATAATAATAAAAAAAAACAGCAAGAAAGAACACTTTCTGCCAAGAAGAGCTAAATTGTGGGATTGAATTAAGGATCGCTCCGTACGATGTGATGCCATTATTTCTATATAAATATGTAGCACAATATTGCTTTCTGTATATTTATTAGTACGTTTTAGTTTCTCATTTGGGTCAGTTCGATATTTAAATATAGTAGACACTATTTTCAAAGAAATGTTAATAAACTCATGCGCACTTCAGAAAATAGCTAATCGAAACATATTTGTTAATTCGATATATTTCCTATTCCGTGGCATTTAAACGGTCTCTGCTAATATCGTCATAATACACGAGTTAGGATAATTAATATCAGCTATACATAAAGAATGTATGTTCATGTGTGTTAGCGGTAAAGCTATATATTCATAAATCATTCAGATAATAACATTATATTTATGTAAGAATTAGAATATACACAATCAAGTACATTGGCGATAATTAGCCCCATAAATGCCAAATAGGACTGTCTAATTCATTCGTTTATTAATTATTAAATCCATATGGCAAGCCGCTTTCCTATACAGACACAGCAGGCAAATAAGCGATGTTCCTATTTAATGAACATGTTTGGCAAATATTGACCAATTATCGTTAAGAATTCACTACGCATAACAACGTGATTTCTTACCAATTAAATAGCAGGGCGTCTTCACATTTATATCATGAGATTTGCGTTCCTTAATTTGAATACAAATTTTATATATATATATATATGTATATATATATATATATATTATAGATAGATAGATATATTTGAAGAGAAAGAGAGAGGGAGTAGATTTAAGTGCGGGAATATTTAAGGAATGCGTGATTTGAACAATCTATAAATCTATCTATAACTATATTTATGACAACATATATTAGAATACGCAGATATGGATCATGAGACATATAGCAGGTAGACAAAATAAAGAGATCCCATTTTCTCGTTCTCTGTTTCTCTCTCTCTCTCTCTCTCTCTCTCTTTGTTTAACTTGCATTCGATTCAAAGAAGTCATATTGACACCGATACGTAAGGGGCTACTATAAACTTTGGGGTCAGATTTACAGATACATTCTACGTAGGTTGTTTGTACAGCATTGGTTCACTTTACATTTACGTTGGTAGAGCGATAGAAAATGGGAACAAGGGGAGGGAATTCTAAATATTATATATGGAAGGGGACAGATCCTAGTAATTAGAGGAACAACATAAATAAGTTTGAAAATGAATAAATAAATTAAAGGAAAAGGCTTGAATTTAACCCAGGTGTAGATTCTTCGATCTTTTTTATTTTTGATTTTTATAAACGATCTACCTAAAAGTCCAACATTTCTCTTTCTTACATCCGTAATTTAAACGATTATAAGACTAGTACATAAATGATACAACCAAGGCTGCTGAAATTAGTGGGGTGGGCTCCTTATTCTTCGCTAGAATATGTTTCACACATAATATTATATAAAACACATCATTCGCTCTTGCATGGTGTATCGTTGACAACTGTGGCCTGGTGTAAAACCCACTAGCCTCTTCTTAGAAATAGTGCAAACGGAAACTTTAATGTATTAAGTATCATCGTGTTTAGCAAGCTCCTTTTACTATCTCATAACCGCAGTTTTGAATCCCAGTGTTTTTTTACAAGTACTTCATTAAAATGTGCTCAAAATAACGTGTTACACTTATGGCCCATAAGAGAAATACCCTTTCTGACGTTGGAAATTAAAAAAAAAGACTATATGATGTTATTAAAAATCTCCCTCTCTTACAAACTCCAGCGTCTTCCTCTTTTTTTGAATTTCCATCGTCTTATTCGGTTTTTTAAATAGAACAGCGTCACACTTTGCACATGAACAAATTTTCAAATATTTGTACTGGTGTTTTTGTTTTCTTAATCTCATTCATCCAGAGGAAGTCTCGAAATAAAGACGAAACGTTAATGAACACATGACTTGGTTTGTTCCTTTTTATTTCTCTCTCTCCCCCTCTATCTTTCTCTCTCTATATATACACACACATATGTGTATATATGTATATTTATATAAATAATACTAATTCCTGCCTGTTTGTTTGCTCACATAGGCCATATATAACTTTATAGCACACACACACACACACACACATACACACACCCACACACACACACATATATTATATGAGAATGATACGCATCTATTATGTCATAGCAGATGCCAACATATACGATAACGTCATACGTGCCGTCTAATGTCATAAAAACGTCAGAGTTTAACAAGAAAGCAAAATAAAATTAAAGATTGTAGGACAAGGCCGTTTGATTATTTAGCATTATAATAAAAAACATTATTCCTGTCTTTTTTGTTCGTTTGCCTATTTCTTCACACGCATCGTATATGAGGTTATAGCATATTAACAATGTATATTATATATGTGCAGTACTCGTAATATATGAAGTCATTGCAGATGAACTAACAGACAACGTTATATACGATGATGTCATATGTTGTAGCAACATATATGCGCCATAGAATAAAGTTGCAAAGAATAAAAAAAAAATAATTATAAAATAATAATAATAATAATAATAATAATAATAATAATAATAATAATAATAATAATAATAATAATAATAATAATAAACATCCCCCGTCAATGCAAAGTAAATCATCTATTTTTTTTTGTTTTATTTTACTTCAGTCGAAGTTCTCAGAAATCAAGGGGCTCACAACCTGGGGCTAACACTTGAAGTCTATATGAGATACATAGATATTCGAATGTTCCATTTAAGTTCTTTATCTCTCAAACACTGAGTTAATAAAGAAGTTGAAAACATAATTTTCCTCTCCCCAATTAATAATTTTTATACATTGTAGTATATCTTTCATTTGGATTCCAGGACAAGAATTTATCTAGTCTGGTGGAGTATCCAGCTTCGTGCTATTACTTGAGGTAATATCACTTGGAGAAGGTGCACCATTCCTCGGAAAAGCTCTGGGGTAGCCGTAGTGAGGAGATCTTATTTGGGCTGCGAATACTATGTGATTTTGAATATTTGGTCAGGGCTTACTTCTATGGAAAAAGTATCCTCATGCCAGATTGTTCTGACAAACTCCTGTAGAGAGAGACCTTAGAAACTCGAAGATAGTGTCTAGTAGGTATTCAAGTTTTCATCTACTGTGTGTGTGTATGTGTATATATATATGTATATATATATATATATATGTATATGATGTTATATATATATATATATATATATATATATATATATATATATATATATAGGGAGAGAGAGAGAGGGTGGGGAGAGATATGTGTTTACGCCCGTGTATATGTCAGTGTGACATGTTTTCCTCTTCTTTCGTTAATATTTAATAATTTATTTTCCGAGCTTGGTTCAAGTTGGTTTTACCAAAATCATCCTGCTGAGCTTCTGCCAACCTCATCATCGGCGACTTACCAAGCTTACTTCAAATTAAAAATGACGTTTTGCGATGTCTTTGCTGTCGGTGGCTCTCAGCACATATTCTAGCAATCTGGACTTCTATTGAATTATGTAACTTTTGATGACGACATAACCAACGTGGGCGACGTGCATAAATATATATTTATATACATATCTATCTATCTAGCTATATCTATCTATCTATTCTATCTATCTATCTATCTATCTATCTATATATATATGTATGTATGTATATGTATACATATACATACATATATGTATGCTTGGATACCTTCAGATCAATTATCTAGATATAGTTTAGACCTCAACTTATTTTATATTTTGCTGTTTACATATTATCTTGTATTTTTTTAATCCATTTTTCTTTACATTTGGATTTTTAAATGTTACTTTAAACACTTTCATCCCACTATTATAACCATTATTAATTAATATAATAATTATTAAAAAGATTGTCAGAAATATCGCAGTCACCAGCCTGTTTATTCCTTGTTGTCTTCTATTTTTAATTATGAATATCACAATTAGAGTAGATGATTATATCTAAGCATAGAGATAAATTAATTATATACACTTTGAGATTTTAACATTATTATTGCTATACATCTTTTAAGACTTCGCATAATAAATAAGTAAAGAAAGCTCTGATTAGAAATGGGAGTGAGGATGGGGAAGTAAACGGGCTTAAGGAACGAGTAGGCATGCCTTAGAATCACCACTATAAATTATTTATTGATTCCCCTTTCCATTCCTTCTCCTTTCCTTCTGCCTTTCTTTTTTTTCTTGTTTTCTCCCTTGCGTTTTTTTCTTCACTATTGTATATAGGGATTATTGTAAGGCGGGGATATACAAGAGAGCAACATATGTTGTACATTTTCTGACCACATAAACATTCTAGTCAAATTGAAAGCGTATTTATAACCGGATAACCCTAATTTAATATGAAACCCATTTTAGCATAGATATGTTAAATTTACGTTCCCCTACTGATTGAACCTATATACAATAGTATGTTTAATATTTAAGGCGGCCATCTCATACACGTATGAATACCATTCTTCCTAGTATTTTATTATCTCTATCTCGAGCTTTAACATCTCCTATACTTTCGCATTCATTCCTATATATCAACTAAGACTCAAAGCCGCAACCTTATTTTGTCTTATTTACATAAACCAAATCTGAATTTTTACAACATTTAACAGAATTTCCTGACATTAACCCCTTGTGATGAGGAAGACACGATATTTCCATTGCAAAAGTTTTGTAGATAGATTGCTTCCAGCCGTTTTCTTTTTGTTGCTTTATCCGATACGGCTCTTAAAACTATTCCCTCTCATATTTTTTTATTATTAATTATTTCATTTAGGTTTAATTATGTTATAGGTTTTATCAACCCCTTTTGCTATTCATTTGTCGATGTTTTTTTTTGTATATATATATATATATATATATATATATATATATATATATATATATATATATATGGAACTAATTTACTTTTCTGCCCCCATCTCTCCTCTTTTGCATCATATTTAAAGATAGTTTTTTTATTTCTGCGTCAGTATATATTTGTCTCTCCCACTCTTTCTCTCTCTCTCCCCCTCTCTCTCTCTCTCTCTATATATATATATATATACATTTTACAAAAGCTTACAAAATTTCCTCATCTGCTTATCTCATGTAGCTAGTTTTTCTCCACAATCTTCTTATACCTTCATTATCTCTTCCATTAAAAGCATAAATAATGTATTAAAGAAATAATAGACAATTCGAACATAATAGTTCCAGCAGATAAGACGATGAACATATATAGCATCGACTATGGAACATATAATAACTTTATTTTACGTGAACTAAGTAAAGAAAAATACAAAAAGCGACGGAAAAAGATCTTCATAGAAGTATATAAAACACTTAACTCTCGGTTTTTGTTGAAAGATCACAAACCTCACTTCAACAATAAACCTAGCATTAAACTAATTGCACCGTGCGTTTCTGATTTAGTTAATATTAGTAAAGAAAACATAAGGCAAGGTAATACCAACTTTTAAATCTAAAATACAACATAACCTTTGGATTTATTCCGGGGATGGGATAGCTTGGTTCCAGAAATTTTCTAAAAAACAGAACAGTAAATTCATGATGGTTGATTTGAACTCTCCTGAACTATTCGAGAAAGCACTAAGATTAGCAGAAAGTGAAACAAATGTAATTAAATTAGAAATAGAGATTATAAAACTAGAAAATAAAAACTTAATTAGATATAATGGAAATAACTATAAAGTAAGGAAAGACTTGTAATGTGCCTTTATAGAGCACTTGGACACAATTGTATGACTCCAGTTTACTTTAACTCACGACGTTTTAGTCGATGTAACCTCCTAACTTCTCTAGGTGTATATTGTTGAAGTTGAGAATCTTTCTTTTGAACTCGGGAATCTGCACAGAAACATAGATCTTTATTTAACGAGGTGTTATGTTTTGCTTCTGTCGGTCATTACCGGGTCGAAGTCTTATGTAGTTCGCAATTGTATTCTTATCGCCCGCACTGAAAATTAAACCTTCAACTTCTAGAAAAGCTTCACTTCGAACTGAACATTACTAAATATATTATCGGATACACTTAAGTTCGACAGAAAGACTGCCGAGCTTCACAGGATACACTCGAAAGAGGTCGGTCTTACTTTTAGAACAACTCTCGTATAAAATTGTACGTAATCACTATTTGACTGTATGGTTATTTCCGTCAATTCAGTAACTCCCTCTTATAACCCTATTAATATAACTGTACAGATTATCAAATTTCGCAAAATAATATATCTCCCTACAAAGTAAGGATAACCTACAAGCAAAATGGCACTTACATTGTAATGTGCAATTTTCTAAGGCTTTGTGTTTTTTAATTCAACAGAAAGATTCTTGGGTTCAACAAGATACACCGGAAGTAGGTCGGAAGTTTATAAGTCGGGAGGATAGCACTTAAAATGAGAACAGCAGTCTAAATACTCTATATAATTTATATCAATAATTATTTTAGAAAAAACGGCATCTTTGTACATTCCTGGTTATTTTCTAGATACAACTTTAACAATACATTCTAGGATTCTCTTTAAAGTAAACGAAATCTTTCAGAAAATAAAAGATACAAGATTTCCAATTTAACATTAATAAGAAAGATTAGGAATTTTCTGGAAGTATTATGCACATCTTCGATAATATATTTCACCCCTCTTCCTTCATTACATTTATCAGTTTTGGTTGGAATTCATAGGAGGATATATTTTATAGCACATGATCGAGCAGGACGACCATTAGACTTTTCTATTCCACCGCATATGAATGTTTTAGATGTTAGGCAGAAAGAAGAATACAGTAAGTAGATGACGAATGATTAGGGAAGTAGGTGAATAAAGTAAATAATTTAAAGAGAGAAGGGGGAGACAGGGAAGAAGGGAAAATAGAGAGAGAGAGGAGCAAAATGCTGTTTATATATTTGTTTGAAAGCAACCGTAACTGCTACTTGCTGTAAACCTATTAACATTAACACGCTGGGGACCTGTAGGTTTGTATGAAACAAAAAACAGCAATTACTGATAATTTCTACGTATCTATATAATAGTCTAACTCTGTGAATACGTATGTTTGGTTGTAAACAGTATGACCGACCGTAATCGCTGACGAATGCTGGCTTTGTATTTGTTTAGTAAATTGAATTTCTGCCCCATACCACTGGTGATTGTGCCTCAAGATTTTCTTGTCTGCATGGTCTTCATTTTTGATTACTGCTATTCATTCGAGCTACAAGATTGCAGGCTTGCATAATTATGAGATTAATACAGCTCAGCAGTTATATACAAAGTCAGGGAAGGTTTGACCTAGAACATCCAAAAGAATGCACACATGCAATTTGTTTTTATAACTCTATCGAGTTTCACTCCAGCGCATGACATAATTACGTTGACAACACAGGTTCTCGCTGGATATCGAAGTTAAGCAGTTAACCCGCTTGGATAGATGGTACTATTTTGTTGTACTGTTTATGATGACGAATTATATATTTTATATTTGTGGAGTGTTCGTCTTAGAATGTTCATGTTAGTGAGATAGACATATCGCGTATATATAAAGAGAGACAGGGTACATTCTAATACAGAGCCGGGTCATGTAATACACAATGTGAGGGGGATAGATATATAGATAGAAGAGAGAGTGGCATTTATACAGCTCTGACAGTTCTAGGGGTGTTTCTATAAACATTATAATTTTTTTTAGCAGATATATTTTTGAGATGATGATTTTCAGTTCTTTTATCATTAAGAAGGAACCAGTCATTACTTAATACTGAGAGAGAGAGAGAGAGAGAGAGAGAGAGAGAGAGAGAGAGAGAGAGAGAGACGCATTCGTAAGATGGTAGAGACACTTTCTTAGATGAGTTTATACACAAGTTCTTATAAATACAAATTCACAATACTTGTTTGTAGAACAACATAACACAAGACAGCTGTTACAAAATGATTATGACGCCCTTTTATTTCTTGACCGGTCGATGGTTTTGCATCAAGGAATTCAAAGTTTCTACATTATTTCAACTTCCAACCTTTCGCCTCCAAAGGTGGGTTCATTCTGACTCCTGTCAACTCTATCCGATCCTCACTGACTCGGCACTCTCTCTCCACTCTGGCCGACCCTTACTACTCTGACTGTTTGTCTCCTAAAGCTCTAACTATATTGAGAACTCATCTCTTAGCCATGACGTCACTGCATGCCCAAAATACGTGCATTGTTCACACATGCTTGCAAAGAGAGTTCTCTAACCTAAATTTCGACTAACCTATTTTACAATAATGTTTAACATTTTCTATTGTTCGGATCTAGATAACCTCAATTTAATTTCATTTCATTTTCATAAACAGAATTGCATCATCAAATTCATTTTTCACATAAACAGATATCTAAACTATTTTATGTGAACTAAACAATGAGTAAACAATAAACAATGGACATTCCATTTTCAATAACATATCTGTATTATTTATTTTGAACTCTCCTGAATCTTGATTCCAAACCTAGCTTCCCAGGTTCGAATACTCGGACAATCCTATCTCATTTTTACTTACTTACAAGAACAGACGACTGTTCTCTAACAGGCGACTGTTCTCTAACAGTACAATAACATTTTGAAAGACTCAAAACAGATTAAAGTGACAACCAAACAGCTGATGAGAGTCTGAAAATGCGTTTTCCACTGCAAAGTTATATACACGATATGAAAAATAGAAGCAGAAACTAGTTAATGTATAAGAAATGGCCAGGATTGCTCCCAGTATTTTCAAACCTAGCTTTTTCGGTTTGGTGGCTTTCATGGTTTGTGTATGTACCTCCACTGGACCATCTGTAAAGACTAAAATCCAATGTAACAGTAAGTCTTTGGAAGCATCAACTTGAAAGAATTGTTGAAAATGAGGCATACACAATACATTAAACCCCTGTAATCCCTACAGCCACATACCTATAAAGCACTTTAGTCAAACCTAACATAATAATATGGAATAAGACAGAAAGAGATGCACGTTTTATTGAAGTGAGTGCCCCTAATTGTTGAGGTCTAAACAGAACTGAAAGAAAGAAACATACCAAATATCAAATATGAAGGTTTCATGCATGATATGCAGAGAAACTGGAGATTTAGGGTGATATAAACCACCCCAGTGAGTATAGGTGCCAGAGAGTTTATGAAAAATAATTTTAAGCCCTATATTACCAAGTGAACCAAGTGCAAGGGCAACGAGAATACCGAAAAGATCGCTTTGCTGGAATTGAAACGGGTGTATGTTGGCTGTCCAATACCCATCTTATAACTGAAGAATAAAGCAATTCAAAAGGGGAAAAGTGAATACAGGAGTCCAACTAAAGTGAATAAAGGAGTCCAACTCTAAATCACAGCTATTCGTATTTTTGAACGTTTGTCCTCATCATGATCTGGGATCGATTTAAACGTACTTGTACACGTACTAACATGCACACAGACGGTAGTGTCGATTGTTTCCATAGCGTACGCTACATTTTGACTAATAGCAGCCGAAGTCACGGATTATACTGCAAAATATACAAATAACTAACCACACAGTATTCTACTGTCGAATAACAAAAATTGTACACTACAAAACCTTGTGATGTCTTTCTACTATACTGCTCTTCTATTTATTTTTGATCTATTCAGTGACACGTTTTACAGAAAAATGTCCGAAATTGATCTCACATTAAAGTAAAACATATTTATTTTAGGCTATGGTATAGAAAACCAAATATTGTCTTATGTTATTGTGAACTTTTAAATTGTAAATAAAATAAATCTGTAACGTAGTCGTCTACTTCTCTCTAATGGACCCAACATGCTATATGTAGACTTGGTCATCATATAAAAATGACAACGTCGGCATTACTTTTCTTGCTTAACGAAAAAGTATTTATTTTGCCATTTCACATAATCAAAACAGCTACTTTTTATCACTACAGGGTACCTGTTTTACAAAGTTCGACTTTTCTTGTGAGTAGAATTCGTAGATTGTCACTGTCTACCATGTCAGTAATGGGCTCCTTTCTCTTTACTTTCTTTTTTTTGTTTATAGGTTTTGCTTCCCCTTTTCTTGATTTTTTTCACTTCTATCACGATCTTTCTCTCTCTCTCTGTCTTTCTCATGTTGAGATGAACAGTTGTTTAGGAAGGTTAGTATGGTGACACCGCATAGAGATATCATTTCACTGATATATAGGCTGTGATTTCTATGATTTAATATTTGATATATAGTAATATTTGGGTACGGTGAAAAGTCAAAGATTTTTAAAGTAAATTTAATATTATGCACTTAAAAATTAGGATATTATGTAACAAAAAGCGAGAGAGTTACTCCCTCTGCGAATTTAACTTCGAAATGATACTATGCAGGTTTCTGAACTTATTGCAATAAGTTCTGCTTGGAGAAAATGCAGTTTATCCTGCTGTATCTGTTGCGAATCCTCAACGCAATACATGGAGCAATTTATTATTCGTTTAAATTCCCAGCATCAAAGAAAATCGATCAGCTGTTTTACTAGAAAGAAAATACGACGATAATCGTATTCGATCGAAAAGTATTCCCTGCAAAACTGTAAATAGACATATATCCAAAAACATCGATAATCATCTATGCTCTATACACGTAATTAGTCTAACCAGGTCTATAAAACTTGCCATTTCCAACATCATCTTAAAAACAACCTCACATTTGGGCATAACATGGTCAAATATATGCGTCTCCTTAGTAACGTTTAGCAACTGGTTGTCAAATGTTTAGAAATTAGGATTTAAAAATGTTTGTTGCACATTGATTAAAGGATCATTACGTATGGGGAAGAGATTATAGAAGTTCGAATCCGTTAGCACTTGTTCAATTAATCAGATGATATAAGACCGTGCATCGAGAAAGATGATCAGTAGAAAGCAGTGAAAAGAAAGGGTCGCTATGATTAGTATCGCATTATAATTCAGTAATGTTTTTCAAGAACTTTACGCTAACAAAACTCTTTTAGTGCTTATTGTCTTCATTATAACCTTGGTCGTTTCAAGATTCAAGCCCCTTTTATTCTTCTCTGTGCCATTTCTCTATCACATACATGATGTTACTAGTATTCCTATAAAAAATATTTTGCCATGTGTTCTTTAGAAGGGTCCTATAGTTTCCGTTTCCAGCTCGTTAGACATATTGGCCTAGAAGTCTTCATCAACGGACCATTTTGATACCTCATTGTAATACAGGTTTATATTTCAGTGGGTTTGTTTTAAAGTTAACTGCGTTGCTCTTACATATAACTCTGGTCTTTTCAATATTTAGACATTGGCTTTAGATTTCGCCTATTTTTTGTAATGATATATTTTTTGCATTTAAACACCAATGACCTTACACCGTGCCTTGAGCAACTTCCATAAATACCCGCTTCATGGAGCTGCTCTACATATGCGTTAAGAAAGGAAAACTAGTCCCCTCCGCAAATGGGAAAACTGGCCTATAATATACAGCTATTTCCACAATGGTATAAATACAAAGCCGTTGACAATTCAACGTGATCTTTCTCGCACTTGTTATTGCTAATTTGCTTACGTATTGTCAAACGGATAAGAGTCGAATAGTAAACTGAAAATATTTGTTTGATTTATTTTTTCTTGTCATCAATAATCTTCTGGTTTTTGTTTTCTAGAGAGAATCACATTGGAGAAATATATAGGCGAATGAATCGATAGAGCAATAGAGAAGTAAAACGTGAATAAACAGAGGCGATGAGGGAGAGCGAGAGGGATAGAGCTGATGAGAAGATATGATAGTAAGAAGAAAAAAGAAAAGCAAACAACGAAAGAGGAATAAATACAGCGTGAGAGAAAGGGGGAGAAAAATAAAAAGAGGACGAGTTCAGAGTATAGGATGGAGGCAAGATTAAGAACATTTAAAAGAATGAATAACAAAACTTAGAATTAGAGGCGAGTGTTTACAAATAATGTTAACACTGGAATTTTCACAAATAAACCTAGTGTGGAGAGAAAAAAGAAACTTTCTAGTATAAATGAAAATGCTTACATCAAACGGAAGTCAATAATAGTAAAAGAAGTGTAGTGGAAAAGATAAAACGATATTCCTTTATTCAGAACTACGAGAATAGTCGCTTGGATAGCGAATTTATACTCTATGAGAAATGAGTATTATCTTCCTAAACTGAATATCTAGAATTACAAGTGAAGCATGCATGGTCCCCCGTGAGTGCACAGTAAACGAGGCATAAAAATTGACTAATTTCAGTATTTGATCTCCCCCTCCCCCCAATTTAGCCCTTAACGTCCCTAGGGACGTCAAATCCTGGTGAAAATGAAATTACAGTGCAGTTTTAGACCTTAACATATGTAAATTTGAGTTCCACACCTTGCACAACTGCTAAATAGACATATACGAAAATCTTGGACAAATATGGCAAAATAGTCCCCAAAACGGAGTGTTTTATTAGCCCTAAAAGAGCCCTTGGAGCACATCCAAGAGTTATCGCGAAGTATAGACAAACAAAATTATATAGAAATCAGTTACAACTCTTCAGAAAGCTTTATAAAAATTCAAGGCATCATTTTTTTTAAATAAGCACAAACGTGTATATCGTAGCCATTTTAAATCGAAAGGCACTACTAGGGGGTGGACAACCGGAGTTTTCTCGGAAAATCCGTTCTGTTACTTTTTAACTCATATCATGCTTAATGTTTGTGCAAAATTTAAAAAAATTCCAAAGCGTAGTAATTGAGAAAAGTGCGGACAGACGAACGTACGAACGGGCGAATGGACAAGGGTGAATTTACACGCCCCCTCCTTTTGTCGGGGGACCAAAAGAAAAAACAAACAAACAAAAAAAAAACAGAAGGATTATTATATTCCTATGGTTTTGTCTTTTTTAAAAGTTATTTCTAATATTTTTACGACGTTTGTTAGTAAAAGGACGATGACCGCAAGAAGTAGAAATTGATAACTAATCAGAAAGACGCCATTATCCACTTAGCAAAGACTTACGACGTGTTAACAAATGTAAATTTTAGTTGTATACTAAAAGACGTTGACAATAGCTATTTTTATGCACTTTGGAATTGAAGAATTGATACATGCTATAAGGGGATGTAAAATGAGAGTAAGAATGAAGGGAAGAACAGACAAGAATAACGAGAGAAATGCGAATTGGAAGATAAAAGTAAGCAGAGAAATAAATGAACCAAAAGTTGAAGAATTGAGTAAAGTGTGTTATGAAAAGAATAATAACATAAAGAGATGTATAACGTCAATATAGAAAAAGAGATAGAGAAAAAAATAAAAGAGGGATAATGAGATAGGAAGGACAAGAAAAAGGGAAATAGACAGTTCGAAAGAAAGAGAGAGAGAGCGAATTAGCGAGCGAGAGAGGGAGAGAGAGAAATAGAGGATGAGAAAAAAAGAAGGAAAGACAAAACAATAGATGAAAAATGAAAATGAAACTTTGACTTCTAAAGGAAGATCATTAATTTTAAACGGAAACGTTCTTCCGTCAAAAACGATATACTCCACGAAAAAAAAAAAAAAAAAGGATTTCAAAATTATTAGTAATCAAGAACTCTGCATGAAAATTTTGCAAACTTTCATTTGCTCCAAAACACTTCCGGTAAACAAATCAAATCTTGTAGCTGGAAAAACGCCAACACTTGTAAACCCGGAAATGCGCATATGCCCAATGAAAACGGACATCCGGTAAAAAAAACAAAAACGAATATCTGAATGTACTAGTTTTAGTTATTCTCGTTCTTTGTTTTAGAATTTAAAACTTCACTTTAGATTAACTCTTCACGCTCAAATAATTTTATTTAAAACTAGCAGGAGCCATGTCTCGACATTGCCCGGGTCGAGTATAATATACTGATTTAACATATTGGAAAATTATAGGCCTGGTTAATTCAACGATAATTTTGCTTAATCGAAAAATATTTTATGATAGCATGAATCACACCGCGTGATATCAGCGTAAATTTCGTAAAAAAAGTAAATGTGTGAATCTCCGAAAACTTCCGAAAATATATCAGAGAAGAAAAAGAAAACATAAGCCACAACCAATATCTCGGAAATTAGCTTAACAAATATGCGAGCTATGTTGATTGCGGAACTGACACCTAGATCCAAATTTCAGCAACCGACGCAAAGAGAATGCTGTTAACGCTTCCCTTTTCTGCTCTGACAAAGAGACATATTCTAATATATTTAGCAAACTTCACACACCTACCATCCGGTTTGACACACTATGTGAGTAAATACAAACAAATAACTAAAAATTATTGAAATTGATTTAATACTGTCATTTTTCTTTTACTACAAATACCAAAGTGCACCGCATAGATGGCATTATCATGCCCAATGCTTACAGCAAACTGCGAAATTCTCCTTTAATTGATTTAATTGTGGCGTAGTTACTATGAATATTTCGACCATTCTTCATAACCAGACATAATTGTGACGAAAGAAATCTTTGATCCATGAAATTAGTCCCTGTGGCGATCATTTAGTATGTATAATTGTGTATAAAATATAAAAATTATATTATTACACATTTAAAAATAACCTTTGGATATTTAGCGTTATATATATATTATATATATATACACGTGAATTATTACTGCGATACAATTATTAAGAAGAAAGAAAAATCTTAGCTGCATAATAATAATAATAATAATAATAATAATAATAATAATAATAATAATAATAATAATAAGATTGAATTATATAATATCATACAAAAATACATATATAAGGCCAATGTTTATAACAAAAGAAAAAATAAAATTACCCCCCAGCTCCATACGGTTAAACTAATCACACCTTTCTGCGGCCCTGACATCTATCTGCAGTCCTGTTCTCTTCTCTTCCGCCATTTTGAATATACTTTT
Organism: Euprymna scolopes; assembly: GCF_053919585.1. NCBI lineage: Eukaryota > Metazoa > Mollusca > Cephalopoda > Sepiida > Sepiolidae > Euprymna > Euprymna scolopes. Next base: position 66,595,379 of record NC_136500.1, read on the forward strand.
GTTTTCTTTTTGAAGAGGGAAAGTATTTTTCTCCCGAAATTAATCAGTCCCATACCACCAACGGACTTTATATACAACGGACATACCAACGACTTGGTTTCAAAATTATAATACAATGAGGTGACGAATGATGGATGAATAAACAGTTAGACATTTCTCTACTCAAACATACCCTTCAACTTGTTTGTTTATTTTTCTTTTCTTTACTCCCATGATCCCGGTCTTTTCTGCATTGCTTTTGGCTTTTAAAACTTCCATATATTCCTTTACCAACAATGCTTCAAGCAAACTAACATCTACTTATATGTACATATATATATATATATATATATATATATATATATATATATATATATATATATATATATACTGATGGGTTCTTCCGTCGATTTCGTTGTTCAGAAATCGATACAGATAATTTGTTTATAGTGGTGCAGACTTTGTGTAGAACATACCACACGTTTTACTATTGCTGCTAATCCTTGTTGGAGCAGATGACTGCCACAAGACAAAGAACATAGTACAACGGGTTTTACATCAAAGTTATCTTCTCGTAGATGCATATCTTAAGTAAGACTAGGGGTGCATCGCTTCCAGTGAATTAAAGCGCCTCCAGATATTAACCTGGAAATTTCTACGACTCAGCGCGGTACATAGAGCGTTTAGCTTTTCCTAATAGTCGCCCATCTAGCACTGGCCACGCTCAACGTTGCTTAACTAAGGTGATCTGGCGGGAACCGGTGTGTCAACGTGATTGTGTCGTGTATATATATATATATATATATATATATATATATATATATATATATATATATATATATATATATATATATATATATATATATATATATATATATATATATATATATATATATATATATATATATATATATATATATATATATATATATATAATTTACTACATTTATACCATTGTAGTTCCTTGATTGATTTCTTTCTTAATAAATTGCAACTGCAATAATTGTCGTGATAACTGGAAAACAATGCACATGTATATTCCAAATACAGTTATATTTTTGCTTCGAATACAGTGATGGTAAATTCTCTTTTATTCATACCCTAAAGAACTTGATTGAAATGCCCGGATAAAGACGCTTATCCGTGCCGACGTTGAAAAGCCAAGAAAATGAGACTCGTTTCTCTTTTATTTAAAAATTCATATCATAACACAAATTTCTGATGTGACGCTACCAACGTGCATCAAAGGCTAGGTAGTAAAACAGGGAAAAGAAATATAAAATCAACAAGACATAATAAGCTTATCAGCAGAATAACGAAGAGGAATTGTTGGCTAAGATACACAAAAGAAGCCGAATAGGATTGTTAATCAAGATTTGGCGAATTAAATGTAAATATATGAATAATTTTTTTTACATAAACTTTGAGGAGAAGTAATTATTTTTCGACAGTTTATAATATTTGGGGACCGTGTACGAAGTCTTTGGTTTGATCACAGGCGTTGTAATAGTGGAAAGCAGGTAATAGTATGGACTATATCGAGGTTGACAGGAACTAATGAACACGCCCTTACTGAAAGAAAATATACACCTTAACGTACAGATCTTAAAGAAGGTCGATGGTGTCACACACACTCCTGAATTACAATTATATGTAGAATGTGTCTGAGTTTGTGTTTCTGTGTTTTGGTATATACTATGAACATGCCTTTTAAACCGTACGCCATCAGTTTCCTCGGTAACCTACAATACGAAAGATGACGACACGACCAGATTCCATAAAGCATGAGAACATAATGGAAACAAGATTGTCGAGCGGGAGGCCAAGTGGTGCTGTCACATAAATAAGTTAGATTAATTTTCTAATTTTTGCATCAAATGGCTCTGCGCATAACCTATCTACAACACAGAAAGTTTTCCTTAAGTAATTCATGAATGACCAAGTTGTATTACATAACCTTAAATAGTAGATCGATTCTCTCATAATCAAACTATAATTTTCTAGTAGAAAGCAACAAAGTTTTTAAAAATAAATGCAAGATTCGTGGCAAAATCACACTGCACAGAGAGGTTGGGATATCTTATTCTCAAGACACCGTTAAAAAGAAATATCAAACAACAAACATATGCAAGAATAACAAAGACGACCTTGATAAGCTATTAATATTTTCTTGAAAATAGATTTCTGCCTCAACAGAAAAATATTCAACAGAATGTATATCCGGATTTTTTTTTTTTTTACCGACAACTATTAATATTGAACTTTAAAAAGGAAGATACTGGAATGTAAGAAAAAAAAACTGTTTTATTTACACCCAATCAGATGTGCCTTATGCACTAATAAAAATGTAATTGGCATTTTGTTGCAATTTTTAAGATTTTAAATGTTTACAAATTTTCTCATTATAAAACATGCAAATTGTAAAAAATTATTATGTACTAAATTGATCTAAAATTTATTAGATTTTAAAAGAAAAAACATGGATTGAGAAATTATAAATCAATAAATTATCAATACATTTTGTCATTATAAAAAGGGGGATTGAATTCATTTTAATTGGCAAAAGAAAAAAACAACTGTAAAATACAAAATCAGCCAATTATCAATAAATGTTTTCATTATAAAAAAATGATTCATGTACATTCGACATAATTTATGTATACAATTAAATTTTATTGAAATAAAACATTTGATTTTTACTATATTTTCTCATTATTATCATTAAAATAAAAAAAATAATTGTTTTTATGAGAATATATTGATAATTCGCTGATATGTGTTTAAGCAATGTTGTTTTTTCTTCTTTTGCAAATAAAATTAACTTAATAATCATATTTTTATGACGACAAAATTTATTGATTATATAAGGATTTTAGATTTTTCTCACGATTAAAAATTTTTCTTCTAATGTTTTATATGCAATTAATTTATTTCTTCTGTCAAAAAATTATAATCAATATAGCAATCGTTTTTTATAATGAGAAAATTTATAAATATTTAAAATCTTTATCTGAGTGAGTGTAAATAAAATAGTTTTTTTTTCATTCTAGTATATTTTTTATAGTTTAATATTAATAGTTTTCGATAAAATAATTTTCCGGGAAAACATTTTGTTGAATATTTTTCTGTTGAGGCGGAAATATTTTTTCAAGAAAATACCTAACTTTTTAAAATTATATTTATCAACAACATTAATAATAACAGAAATAATAAAATGATATTTATTAATTAATAAAACATGCTCACAATAACATGAAAATGACATATGACGTTTTATTTATTTTATTATTCAATAATACAAGACGTTTTTTCTTTTTTTTGTTTCGTAATAACACAAGATCTGGATAAAAATAAAGTATTTTTTCTTTAAGAGGGGGAGCAAATTTTTAAATTATATCTACTTCAGTATTTTCTTTAAATTTAAATTTTTGAACGATTATCGAGATTCCCGGGACGTGATACTCTCGTGCCAAACATTTTTCTTGTTCTAAAGTAACACTCGACACTACTTTTTTAAAACAAAATAAACGTTTTAAAATAAGTTAAACCATTAAATCTTACAAAGCTAGGTAGAAAATGAACACTTAGGAAATCGATTTTATATATTTCAAAACAAGAGTAAACAAGTAAATATATTTTAAAAAAATATATTATGTGAGTGTAGTCTCTTTTAAAAACAATACCCCCTTCAAGAACCATCCTAAATGTTTTTCCAATCCATATGTAGTCAATAATGGAGAGTATTCCTACCTATCAAAAATAGACGAATTTTCCTAAATTTTACGCTGCATCCAATTTATGATAATTCTAAGTATAATTTTCTTTAAGTTGAACTATTTAAATTTAATACGGTCACTGAGTAAAACTTTGTTTCATTTGAAGGTAAATTTATTTATTTATTATTATTATTAGCAGCCAATTTAAGTTTTTTTATTCAATTTTCACCACAAGCAAGGCACAGTGCCACTTTGAAGCAGGGGGCTACTATCAGGGACTTAATTAGCAGGGACATTATGAAGGGACATGAGTAGAAAGATGTTTGTTCACATTACACTTGAACTTCTGCATATCAGTACAGTTGGGAAAGCAGAATCCCGGAAAGGAGTTCCAAAGACCTGCAGTTCTGGGGAAGAAACTATTGGAGTAAAAGGCTTTCTTGCACCTAGGGATCTCTACTGTAAAAGGATGAGACTTAGTAGCTTGTCGGGTTTGTCGGGGGTAGTTACGTCGAGGAGGTACAAGTGTTTGCAGTTCGTCAGAGCATTCACCATTAAAGCATTTGTAGAACAGGCAGAGGGGTGCAACATCTCGTCGATGGGACAGAGGCTGAAGCCTAGATGACAGTTCAGGAGCTATCAGGTTGGCGACTCTCTTTTGAACCCTGTCAAGGAGCGAGAGACAAGCAGCAGATGCACCAGCCCAAATGTGACAACAGTACTCCATACACGGACGAATGGTGGTCTTATAGAGGTACAGGATACTGTGAGGTGTAAGTAGTTTTCTAGCACGGTAGAGGGAGCCAACCGTCCTTGCAGCAGCCTTGGCAATGCTCTCAATGTATCTATTCCAGTTCATATTCTCTGTAAACTTTATCCCGAGGAGTTTAAAAGAAGTACATTCAGGCAATGTGTTCTCGGCCACAGTAGAGAATGTTTCTTCTAGTTATTGAAGGAAACAAGCTTATTTTTAGCAGCATTGAATGTGACCATCCATTTTTGTCCCCATTCCACTACAGATTGGAGATCATCCTCTAGTGTTTCTGCCATTTCCTTGGATATGTGATCATCTGTTTTCCCCTCATATCTGTTATAGAGAGTGGTGTCATCGGCAAATATACCCATCTCCGAAACAATTTTATCAATTTATGAATATAAGGAATAATATCGGTCCAAGGATAGACCCCTGAGGTACTCCCGCATTTATGTCATATTGTTTAGATGTACGACCGTCGAGGACAACTTGGATTTTTCCCTTACTTAAGAAGGATTTAATTACATTATGAATTCTTCCAGTGATTCCATATGATCTAATTTTCCTTAGAAGACCATCGTGCCATACCCTGTCAAAAGCCTTAGATATATCAAGGGCTACCGCTCTACCCTCCCCTGTTTTGTCCAATGAACGGTATATACGTTCAGAAACTACAGTTAAGATATCTGCTGTTGAACGGGCTTGCTTGAATCCATATTGTTTGTCAGTCAGGAGTTTAGCAGCTGTTAGGTGCTGGACTAGGGCTTAATTAACTAAGGACTCACATATTTTGGCAAAAAGCGGGAGGAGGCTAATGGGGCGATAATTTAGTGGGTCAGTTCTTTCACCAGAATTCTTGAAGACTGGTGCCACAGAAGCGGTTTTCCAGCAGTCGGGAAAGCAAGATTCGTTAAGAAATTTATTGTAAAGTTTGAAGAGAACTGGAGCAACCTCGACAGAGCATTTTTTAAATAGCACAGCTGGGATGAGATCTGGTCCATATGCTTTTGAGGTGTCTAGGTTTTTTTTTATAATAGAATGTACCTGAGAAGGGGTTATTTTCAAATCGTCTAGTGTGGCGTCTGTTCGCAGAGGAAAATCAGGGAGGGAGTGATGTACCGGGTTCAGTGTTGAGTTTGAGGCAATCCGACTTGCAAGCAGATTAGCCTTGTTAGTTGCCGTGCAAACAACCTCATGATTGTTTGATAGTGGGGGAATAGTTGACTGTTCATTATTTACTACGCTGTTGTAGATTTTCCAAAAATCCCGGGTTCCTAATTTCTGTGCTTCGATGCGTTTTCTGTTGGTTTCAGAGTAATCTGTCTTAGCTGTCTCTATCACTCTCTTACAACTATTTTTAGCTTCTATATACGTCTATTTATTTTAGCTGGACTTATGTCGGTTGAATCTGCGGAACGCATGCTGACTTTGACAAATGGCAGCTTCACAAGCAGAAGTAAACCATTGGGGAGAGTGGGGCTTGCTATAAAATTTCCGTGCGGGAACATGTGCTTCAATTGCAGTTTTGAACCATTCAGTGGTCTCATTTGCACACTGTTCCGCTGGAAGAGTAAATATATTTTGCCATGGGGCATCTCCGATGAGTTCCCTAATGGCTTCCCAATCAGCCTTTTTGTAATACCTCGTTGTTTTTAGTAGTGGGTCTTCAGTTTTAGGGCGAGAATTAAGGCTGATTTCTACGATTATCACAGCGTGATTAGCATTCCCGAGTGGGCTGTGGGCATTTGTTGTACAGTCATCGGGAACCCTTGTCAGAAAGAGATCTAGAAATGAGGCATGTTGATCTTGCTGGTCTGGGAAACGTGTCGGAAATGTAACCAACTGAGATAGGGAATGGGATATTGAGAAGCTATGTGTTGTGCTAGCAGCTACGTCTGTGTAATTAGAGAATCCGAGCCAATTACTGTGGTGGACATTGAAGTCACCAAATACATGTACTTGTGCGCTAGTATCGAGGGAGAGTGCTATACCTATGCTGTCTAAGACTTTGTTTATTAGGGTACAGAGGAAGAGCGGTAGAGAAAATACAAGTAGCTAATATTGTGTTGCATATTTAGTCTGAAGCACATAAAGGTCTGGTCGTCTGATTCTAGTTTTATTTCTCTAGTCAGGGGGAGGGTGTTACGAATATAGATTCCAAGCCCATGCATATGTCTGTCCGAGTCCTTACGGTAGAGTGGGAGATAACCAGGCATGTTAAAGTGGTTAGAGAGAATGGAGGAGTGAATGTTAGTTTCACTTAATGCTAAGATATCTGAGGTGTTTACAAGGAGAAATGACTCAACATCATCTAAGTTAGTTCTAATCCCGCGGATATTTGTAAATGCAAGCCTCAAGGGAGGAGGCAGGTTGGTTTTCTTTGAGTTTGGTCCTGGTTGAAACGTAACTTTTGCTTGAGCTGTCATTTCATTTTATTTAAAAGTTTCAGTTAGGGTGAGAGAGTGAGGGGGTGCTGGACAAGTAGTTGTGCAGAATACCAGACATGCAATACAGGTAGACCATCAGCTGTCCTCACCCACAAGATTGTGGCCTCAGAAAAGCCCACTGGGGATGAGTGCAGGGTCTCTTTCCATGCGCGACATGGCATTACAAACATCCCGATATTATACAACTGTTGATGGAGCAGCCGCTCTAAGCGCTACCAAAGAGTTAGGTATCTGTTCTGAGACTAAACCACCTTTTCTGTCCTCGTTTAGCGAAGGAGAAATCCTTGTTGACTTGTTTTTTCTTGCCAAATAAACACTTTAAAATAAGTTAAATCACTAAAAACGTAGCAAGCAAGGTAGAAAAATCTATTTACCTCCTTTAAAACAACAGTAAATAAGTATAAATATTTAAAAAAATTTATGCAGTCTTTGGTTTCGTTTTTTAACTAAATGAACGCGTCAAAATAAGTTGAACCACTAACAACTTAGCCATCTAGGTAGAAAACGAATACTAAGAAGTCGATTTTACCTTTTTTTAAAACAACAGTAATTAACTAAAACTATTCTTCAAAATATTAGGGGATAGTCTCGTTTAAAAACAATATCTCCTTCAAGAATTGTCCTAAAATGTGTGTATGCATTTTTGGTACCACACTATTTATAAATAATGTTTTCATGGGCAATTCAAGTTTTCACGATATCTGCTTTTTATTTAATTGTAAGGTGAAAGCACAGAATAGATACAAAACACCCTCATCCTCCCATGTTAAGAATGGCTTTCAAAATAATAAAATTATTATTTCAGCACGGTACCAAAAATATAGTGGCACCTTAAATTTTACTTCGTAATGTTTTTATTTTTAAATCATAAAATAAAACTATAATAATTTTAAAACTTCATCCTGCTTTATTTTTTATTTGTTAAACACGTGGTTAATTAAAATTAAATTATATTCACATCTTTATATTTGAAATAATAGCGAGATTAAATTCTACCTATTGTTCATTTCAAAATGTTAACAAACTTCTGGTTAAATTAATCGATAGCGGTATTGCACGTAACGAGTCCCGTTTTAAGGATTACATCGTTCGCCTAGTATTTTCAGGTTAAATTTAAGTTTTACGATATCTTTTTGTTCATTAAATTGTTAGGTACAGAATAGATATTTACAAACAGCCGAGCAACACAAGTAGCTTTGATTAAAACGAAAAGATAGCACCAATAGTTCGAAAAGGCGACCAGTTAGTATGCGTAGTTGCAGCCGGTAGCTATTGTGTAAAGGTCGTATGAATAGTTGCTCAGTGTGTTTCGACAGAAAGGTCAGTATAAATAGTTACGATGGAAAAACCGTAAGAAACAAACCTGTAAAGTATATTTTTCTTTTTAAATCGATACTATATAAAAATATATAAAAATATATCTCAAATAAACCAGAATAACATTATTATTATTATTATTATTATTATTATTATTATTATTATTATTATTATTATTATCACTATTCCAAAGAAATTCATAAAATATTTGATGAAGAAATTTTAAATTTGTTTTTTTTTGGCTGTACCTTCATTTCTTTTCCTCGCTCACGCCCTCTCTCTCTCTCTCTCTCCTCCATCTCTCTCTCTCTCTCTCTCTCTCTTTCTCTCTATGAATTTACGATCAGGATTCGGTTCTGGGGTTCGGGAAGGAGTGTGTCACTCGCTCGACAACAGCACGTTTCTGTCCTCTTCTTTTCCAATCGACCACACCTGGGCTCTCGCCACCAATGTCACACCGCACAACCTGAACGCCAGCAACACGAAATACTTTTCACGAGAAGATGTTCACGCACGACTATTTTCTTTTTGTGTTGCAGGAAATTTTTCCCGGCTTTTATATCCTCCTATCAAAAAAAAAAAAAGGAGTAGACAACGAAAAAAATAGCATCTCCCATCATGCACTGCCTTCCCAAGATGCCCTTCGGATATATAAATGAGCTAGCCATCCTTTCTTTCTTCTTTCCCAAAGAGCGATGCAGATACGCCTCGTACGTCGTATATTACTTATTTTTCTTGTTTTTGTTTCTAACCATAACCTAGCCTTAAGCAGTACTTTTTTTCGCATATACTCCACACTCTTTGTAAAAAAATGTGCAAACGATAAAAAAATATAAACCGCTGAAAGTGAGAATGAAAAGGATAGCATCGATAATTCTAGCAAGCACTCAATCTGATGCTGTTAGAAATAAAGAGTAGTAGTAACAGTAATAGTTCCAGCAGACAGTTATTAAATGTTATGTTATGTTAGTGTTAATAGTTACTCGGTTGGAAAACCATTAAGAATCGATTTTGTAAAGAAGATTTTTTTAAATCGATATTATATCAAATTATATAAAAAATATCTGAAATGAACAGAAGAACAGAGATCTATCACTATCCCAAGACATTCATTAAATGTTTAACGAGGAAATTAAAAATTTGATTTTTCATGCAGTACCTACGGCTTCATTACTCAATAGTAGTCTTCAAGTAACACTTTGTTTCGCTGCGCAGTTACTTGCTCGACTAATAAATAATATAATAAAATTACTAAGAGGTATATGAATTACTAAAAGGAAGAAAAATACAAGAAAAGAATAGATAAATCAAGTTACTCAGCAGGGACATGTTTTGCTAATTTATCCGAGCAAAATTAGTCATATCGACACAATAGGTCCATGTTAATTTACTTGTCAACGAGAGAGAGAGAGAGAGAGAGAGAGAGAGAGAGAGAGAGAGAGAGAGAGAGAGAGAGAAAGAAAGAAAAATAGTGGATCAGCTCACATGTCATTTTATATGTGTGGAGTCTTTTTAATTGCCCATTTGTGTGTTTCAAATCGTGTTCGCCTCCTTTTTATTTGATCCGTACTCCGCACACTGTTATCCATTTTTATCAACCTACTAGTATGCGTGCCCGGCGTTGCTCGGGTGTTTGGAGGTGTGTGTTAAGCAAAACAAAAAGTGATAGTAGGAAGGCAGGCTGAAAACCGTACCGCGAAGGAGGAAAAAACGGGAAAAACTTTACTTCTTTGCTGTTACGACCACCGCCAAACCGGAAGTGACGAAGGTTTACATTAAGGCTAGAAAAGACGGGATGACTTTCGAAAATTTCCGAGAAAAAAAACGACCCCTTTCTGTTGAAAAGTGCCCAGTTGAGTGTGAAGAAATTAATGTTTTTAGCCAATTTTTCGGTATTTGTCGTCTGAAGGGTCGAGCTTCAAAACGACACTGATCTTGTGAAAATCCGTCGCCTCTGTCGAAAGTCGTAGGCAGACATGCAAACATACATACATAGATTTATATATTCGTGGCTAAAATTTTCGACCAAAACCGATTAAAACGCTTACCCTATCTCGGAATACACTTTATGTAAAATTTCAAATCTTTAGACCAGAAGTTGTCTGAGTAATTTAGTAGAGACTGCTGAGGTCAATTTTTTAAAACTTTGACCCCTATTATGACCGCTTAACATTTATTGTTTTGGGCTCAAATCAGTTAAGTTAGATCCATGTTCAAGGAACCTATATCTAAAATTTCAAGTGCTTAGACCAAAAATTGTCGGATAAGTTTGGTAGAGTTCTCAAAAGACATATCGTTGAAAATTGATTGAGCAATTGCGTAGGGAAATTTACACAGACAGACAGACATAAACTTTTTTTTTTATAGATATACAAGCATTTACGCCTGGTGTTTCCCGGGTGTTTGGGGGTGTATGTTGAGCAAAAATAAAAAAAAGCTGTCATTTTTTTTAATTTGACGCCTATTATAACCACTTAACATTTATTGTTTGGGGCTTACATCACGTTATTAAGTTAGATCCATGTCCAAGGAACCTATATCTAAAATTTCAAGTTTTTAGACCCAAAATTGTCAGAGGAGTTTGGTAGAGTTCTCAAATGTTAAATCGTTGGACTTTGACTCCTTAACAGCAAAATTTCACAAAGATTTTCCCAAATATCAGTACCCTGTATATCAAATTTCGAGTCTGTAGACTAAAAACTGACAGAGTTATTGCGTAGGTAAATGTAACACACACAGACACACAGACGCGTTCACTTTTATAGATATACTAGCATGGGTGACCGGCGATGCCCGGGTATTTGGAGGTGTATGTTGAGCCAAAAAAAAAAAAGCGGTCAATCTTTTAAAACTTTGACCCTTATTATGACCCCTTAAATGTTATTATTTAGGGCTCAAGTCAAGTTATTAAGTAAGATCCATGTCCAACGAACCTATATCTAAAACTTCAAGTGTGTAGACCAGAAATTGTCGGAGGAGTTTGGTAGAGTTCAAAGGTCAAATCGTTGAACCTTGACCCCTTCATCGCCAAATTTTTGGTCAAACACCGATCACATCGATTTTCCCAAATCTCAGTACCCTATATATCAAATTTCGAGTCTGTAGACTAAAAATTAACAGAGTTATTGCGTAGGGAAATGTACACAGACACACAGATACACACAGATACTTTCACTTATATATATATATATATATATATATATATATATATATATATATATATATATATATAGTCTAGCAGTTCCGCCCGGCTCTGTACGGGCCCTATGTACTTTTCATACGGTTATGTGCATATGTATATATTAAAAAGTGTGAATATGTAAAGTAATGCCTTTTTATAAAATAGTCTTCCTTAACTACCATAGAGTAAAGACAGGCAGACATTTTCACTTTTATTGATATACGTTGCCCGGGTGTTTGGATGTGTATGTTGATAAAAAAAGTGGTAGCAGGAAGGCAGGCTCGAACCCGTACCGCAAAGGAGGAAAAGAAATGGGGAAAACCCTTACGTCTATGCTGTTACGACCACCGCCAAACAGGAAGTGATGTTTTTAAAATTTAGACTAGACAACGAAAGGAGAAGATGACTTAAAAAATATATCGGCGAAAAAAAGCGACCCCCTCTGTAGAAAAGTGCTCAGTTTAAGGTGATTATATTAATGTTTTTAGCCAATTTTTCGATATTTGTCGTCTGAAAGGTCGAACTTCAAAATGATATTGATCTTGAGAAAATATGTCGCCTCTGTCGAAAGTGTTGGGCAGACATGCAAACATAATACATACATACATTTATATATTGGTAACTAAAAATTTTCGACACAAACCGATTAAAAAGCTTACCCTATCTCTGAATACCCTTTATGTAAAATTTCAAATGTTTAGACAAGAAATTGTCTGACTAATTTGGTAGAGACCGCAGAGGTCAAATTTTTTAAACTTTGACGCCTATTATGACCGCTTAACAGCCAAATTTCTGGCCGAAAACCGATCACATAGATTTTCCCAAATCTCAGTACCCTGTATATCAAATTTCGAGTCTGTAGACAAAAAATTGACAGAGTTTTTGCGTAGGGAAATGTACACAGACACACACACAGACACACACACACAGACACGTTCACTTATATATATATATATACATATATATATGCATATATATATATGTATATATATCCACTGTAGACTTAAAATTGACAGAATTATTGCGTAGGGAAATGTACACAGACAGATACACAGACACACAGGCACACAGACAGACACACAGACCCGTTCACTTTTATAGGTATATAAATAGATAGATAGACTAATAGATTAAACAAAAATATATACGTATACATAAATATATATTGAAACAAGCAACTATTTTGTAAGTATAAGTCATGTATAATATCTGCATGAATATAATTACACGTAATAGTTAACTCTAGATGATCATCCCATAAGAAAACCGAAAAAAACTAATAGGGAATTACTTAAAATGAATGTTTAAAAGAATATCCAAATTAGCTAGATCTTTTGCTAGTGAATGCAATACCACAACCCATATATAAGAACATTGTATTTTCTTTTTAAATAAATAGAAAAGAGGGTTTTTAATATGAATATCAACACGCACAAAGGAAAAAACAAATTTATAGGAGTATAGAAGATAGATTTTTCAGCAAATTTACAAAGGTAAATTTGGACCTTTTTACTTGTATTATTAATCTTATTTTCTCTTCTTACAGCGGGATTCGCTGAACTTATACTTCAGCCGTTTTCCAAAAGCATTAAACAGGTCCTCCGTTTTCTTTTCTCAGGTTTTTAAAATTAACATATAAAAAAAAATAATATTACGTAATCTGATTCCATAACCCCCCACCCCCGCCAGAGGCAACTGGTATTACACGTAACATCATTTCACGAAAATTAAATTAGGTCAAGTATGGTTTTAGCCAGGGCGATTTCGAATGATACTAGGCTGTTTCCCAATCTATGCTGTGGCCGAAATGCCAAGTACGAATGATCGTTTTTAATAAAGCCGGAAACTTCTGCAATTACGATTAGATGGGTAAGCGTCTTTATCTAATTCGATCTGAAAGTTATTGTGTTTCTGCTATCCAATTAATCTATGAAACCACTTTTGTTTTGGTCAATTGACTCACCTGTATCATCGTCAACATTTCTGTCATCGACCGTACTTATGCCATCGTCATTACCTGTGTTACCGAACTCAGTTTTACTATCGTTCGAACTCCAATCATTTAATTCATTGCTACCACTATCATTCTCAAAATGTGCCACATAGATCTCCACAGACGAGGCTTGAACATCGCATCACGCAGAGTTTGGCTGCTTCTCATAAATTCTCCTAGAGTCCCAATCCCAGTTTTGAAGAAGTGTCAATATTTTGTAGAAATATTAATTATTATTATCTACATATACTAGTGTTTTATGAACTGACGATACGCTCGTTCGTCCTATTATCTTCCTACTTAACCTTCCTTGCTCCTACTTTTAAATCTTTTTCATCACTCATTTTTAACTTCCCGTCTCTCTCGTAAAGTGAGATTAAAAGTAGCTCTACTAAAATATGCTATGTCATAATTTATCAAAGTAGACGTGCAGTGCAAACGTCAGTAAAACGATGACAATACATTTATTTACGGCAGCTTGGTAAGATTTCTTTCTAACATCCCACCAAAAGTCAAGAGAAATAAAGAAGCTATTATACATAAACAGTCAAATCCAAATAAGTAACATTATTTTTAATTGTATTTACATATACTTGCTCATTATCAGTTTACTATCAATTATACGGGAAAGTTTGAGTAAGTTTAATTTCTTTTGTGAACAAGCGAGAAAAATACCCGTCCCAGGATACTTAAAATTATTTTTTGAAAGAAGTGTCTTTAAAGACTATTTTATGGAAATCACTCCAGACTAGACATGAAACCACCTGATTTAGGGAAACAAAATATCACTTCAAGGTGTTAGATGGAATAGATTCTTTATTAGAAAACAGTAATCCCCCCTGCTTTATCCAGAACATTGCTCATTAAACACGGAGAGTAAAAGACAAAATAAAGGAAGCGAGAGTTACGTTGCTGCCAACTCTAAACCAAAGATCCAGATTTTACGTCTTCTAATGATGTTGTTCGGGAAACAACACGCTGTAACCTCACTCGCAAGTAGACAATGAATAGAAAAGAACTTCAAAGTGGACGTCGACATTTATTTCCTCATTCTCTCGTTACCGCTGTGCCGTCCTTCCCGGTATCGTCTTGGTCGTCATTCTCGCCTCTTACGTAATCTCGAACGTTCTCCACATCTCCAATAAGATTGTCTTTTAAATTCTTTTTTCCCCTACTTGTGACATTATTTCGCGTACATTTGCATATGCGCGAATTTGGATTCTAAAGAAGTTTATTAAATTGGTGACTTATACTTATGGGTCATATAATGCAAAGTTGCAATATTCGAGATTTTAAATTGAATGTTCTACGCATATTATGTTTTCGATAATCGAACTTTAGTAAAATACCCCTCCAAAACTGGGATTTGGGCAATATTTATTAACTGATTTTTACAACCTATTGTTAAAATTACATAACAATGGCAGGTATCTAAATTCTCATGAATAGCTTTTATATTCTTATTACGTCCGTTGCATAAAACTGAATTTGACTAAATAAATAGCTCATATTTAAACCTTTTGCTATTGGCAATCGTGTTTCTAAATTCACCATGATTGGATTATTAGTTTAGGAGTGAAACCTGTCGACTCAGATCTATAAATATATACACATACCTTAGATTGTAAAAAGATACGCATAATTGCTACTGTTCCTGCTCCTACTGACTTACCAGGCCTATTTCAATATTAACTTTTCTCTAATTCCCATGTATTCCCGTTGAATCAATCAGAATCTCGGTGCGATCCTTTATTCTTTACTATTATAAACTGATCAAACAAATTAATGATAGTTGTAACTTGCGTAGAATATGGAAACAACAAAGAATATGTTGGCATATCCGAAATGGAAACATGAAACGGAAATCTTTAAACTTGAATACCACGGTTTAAGATAATTTACGGGATTTATTTTTCGAGTAATAAAATTAATTCTCAGAAGAGTTTATATGTCCGTTGATAATATAAAAGTAAATATTGTTAAGCCATCAAGGTCATGTCGATAGAAAACGCCTGGGATGCAGGATGACGATCGAACGTCATACAAAATATAGTTTGAAATACGAAAAGCCGTTTGATTAAACAGTGTTTAATGACGCGACGACCAGCAAACTACAAACAAAAACAATAAATTAAAATTCCGAAATAAGAATTGACGGCCATCGAACATCATAGTGCTTGGAATCGATTACCAGAAGAGGGAGAAATCATTTGTTAAAGTTCACGGGCGATTACATAAGAAGCGGCGAAATTAAGTTGAAGTTTAGTTTTTGTTTTGACTGGTAGAGGTTTAGAGAGGGAGAGCGATAGAGAGAGAAAGAGAGAGAGAGAGTGAAAGAAAGAGGGGGAGAGAAAGAGAGCGTTTAGAGGATACTTGCGTCCGTTCCTTTCTCCAACCAACTAACCACCCTTTCTCCTCATAAGACTGACCGTCACCACCACCACCACCATCAAAATCAATAATAAAGCTGAGTTATATTTTTATAAACCAAGATGTCGGTGTTCTTATGAGATCAACGCAATAGTAATACAATTTTAGACTGGCTCAATTCTGTTGTTGGAATTAAATTTTCGTAGTTATTTGTATAATGAAATTGTTACGAAAGGGACTAGATGAAGTTCGCCAACATCTATAAAAATAAGTGATGCTACCAAACAGATAGGATTTGACCTTGTTCACACCAACCTATTCACTCCATTACTCTATATCCACCTAAACACGATTTTAACGGGTTTTTAGAAAGATTAATTCTTGAACTCGCTTTTAAGAATAAGCATTTTTCTTTTTGTCCTAGTATGTTACAAATATTTAAGTGGCTCGATTATATTGTGTGTTTAGCTTTTACGAATCCTTCCTAGATGTATGAAGTTATGTTATATTATTAGCCAGTTGTAGAGCAACATATGTATAATTTTCCAGTTGCGGGCGGACGTGTATATTTTTAAGAACTTAACGACTCACTCAGTTATGGTAAACACTATATTTGACATTTAGATCTTTATTCCCGACTAGTTATACAGTGTGTGAGAGGGAGAAAGATGGTGGGGATGACAGATTTGCTACAAATTGCGGCAACACACGCATCTGCTTGACTCGTCTCTCACTGTATGTTTATCTTTATTGTGTGTGTGTTTATATTGAACAAATTCTATTATTTCTATTTCTGGCCATTGACGTCATCTCCAAGTCAACATCTAGTGCGTCAAGGCTGGCTCTTGTTCACGTTTGCTATTCAAAATCCCGCATAGCTTGACTAATAATTCAACACTTACAAGAAAAACATCGTGATGGCTTCATATATTTATAATGAAATATGGCGCTGTGGAACAGGCACTAGTCAAAATCGGAACGCACATTTTCTCGGTTAACATTAATATTACACGTCGTTATTTATTCATTCATTGACCCTGCAAAGAGATATATTATATATGGCATAATCACATATATGAATTGCTTTTTTTAAAATAACTGAAGTTAAGCGAAGTTTAGTCTGAAACTACCAAATACATGGCCATTTCGAAATACTAGGCGCTGAAAGTGGAAAAAGGACGACATTTTAGAGAAACAATACCGAGCCCTGCCCTTTCTTCTGACCTGGATATAAATGCGACTGTTAACTTCGTGTGAATTTAATATTCCCTTGAAACTTCATCTTTAGGAGGAAGTCGGCTTAACTAATCTATGGTTAATTTTTCTCCGTTTCCTTAATACATCGAATGCCGGTATCGAACACGAATTCCTGGGTCTTTTACACGGTTCACAGTTGGACCATTATAATTAAGATGTCGTAAATGCGATGACACCATAATACCTTTAGTTTCCAGCAAGTCTTTTTAAACTATTATTTTTGTCGAATCCGTGAGTTTATTCGAAACTGCATCAAAAGCTTTGGAAATATAGTATTAATAATTTTTCTGTTTTTCTTTACGGGAATATCTGCCATGTGATTAGCTAAAAAAAAAACAAAAAAAAAAACAAAAAAAAAACAAAGCGCGGCTTAAAGATTACACCAGCTGCGATTAATTAAACAGCGTAGTAATAATGATTACATTCTGGCTTCAATTTTAGTCATTCAAAGGCAAATTTGTGTAATGTAAAATGAGAAAAAGTGAAATAAAACCAGGATAATAAAAATAAATTTAGACACGTGGATGAACGATGGAAAAACGGTTTAATATGAAAGAGATAGAAATCAAAAGGTTTTCTATTTTTAATGGTCACGATGCTCAAGTTCTTGAGGCATTGGAGAATTTGAAGCACGCCGTTTTAGTAAAATTCTACTCTATCAATTCAAAGTAATACTCACAGAAGGAGCAATAACACTGTGTAGTAGTACACTACCCATGAGATTATGTTATGCATTATTTTCTAGCTTGGTGCGTGTATTCGACAGGACGGATATATACGTACACATAAACACACATTATTCTTTATTATATAGTATATCTAGCTTAGTAATAACGCGTAAGTAGTAGAAAAATTCAATTTTAATGCTAACAAAGTTCATTTTACTAATGAATTAGGTTGGTTATATCTATAAAATATCTGTGGAATCTCACTAGAATAGGTATTGAATTAAAACGTCGTTCAAGATATTGTGTGATTTCACACACACAAAAAAAATAAAATGAATAAAACAGCGTAATCTATGCGAAATACTGTTATAACATATGGAAAACCAGAAGACTATGTCAATACCTATATTTAGAATAATATACAAGTGATATGCTAACTTAAAGGTTAAAGAAAGTTTTTAAGGGGGCCATCAGCTCCCCACATTTCGTGGCTTATACCAGAATTCTCTTGCGCTCGTATAAAGGCAAGTATATTTTATTATGTGCTATTAAAACATTGCAGATACATCTAACTCTCGTCTGGCTCAGATTTGGAAAATTGTTTATAAACTCGATGGCAAAACTGTGAATAGTTAAAGCTAGTTAACTATATATAGGTCAGCTAAAGTTTACGTAATGATATTTCATTTTCTTTGTTTAATATGAATATATCTGTCAGTATCTTCCCCCCTCTCTCTCTCTCTCTCTCTTTGTCTGTCTTTCGCTATTTCACTCTATCTATCGATGTGGCAAGAATTGTAATTCAGTTGAAAACGAGATCCTGAAGGCAACGGGTCACGAGCCTCCACTGAATTTTAACTGGCAGACCGTCGCGGACGATCCTAAAATGTAAGTACCTCGATTTTGCTGAGAATGGATCTCGAGTTAAAATATTATCACCTAATTTTTTCAATAAATGTCTTTTTTTTATATAAGAAAATAACTTTGTCGTCTATTTTATACAAGCGTTTTAATCCAACACGGTAGTTCTTCCAGTGATAATGCCGACACAGAAACCGAGAAGAAGACTTACTATCGGACATATTAAGCCCTTGACCGACCCTTTTGATTTAAAGCGGATGTGCCTATCGTTTATTCTCCCGGAGAGTTGGTTGTCGTACCCAGGATGTAAACAACTGTCTCAGAGACATCTCCACAACACGGAGAATCAAAACACACTTCCTTGCAAGCGATAGTAACACATTACAGACCACAATGTAATCGGGTTTTAATCATGATAATACACAAAAAAATATGGAAGCTAAAAATAAGATAAAATAAAATGTTATGAATACATTTACTCATGAGTAAAAGTTTCTGAGTTATCTATATATATAAAAGTGAACTTGTGTGTGTGGCTATTTGTGTGTCTGGGTACATTTCCCTACGCAATAAATCTGTCAATTTTAAGCCTACAGATTCGAAATTTTATGTAAAGAGTACTGTGAGTTAAGAAAATCGATGTAATTGGTTTTCGGACAGAAATTTTGCGATTAAGGGGTCAAAATTCAACGATTTGACCTTTGAGAACTCTACCAAACTCCTCCTACAATTTTGGGTCTAAACACGTGAGATTTTAGATATAGGTTCCTTGGACATGGACCTGACTTAATATATTTATTTGAGCCCTAAACAATAAATTTTAAGGGCCCATAATAGGGGTCATGATAATGCACAAAGTTTAAAAAAATTGACCTTTTTTTTTTTTGCTCAGCATACACCTCAAAACACCCGGGCAACGCCGGGCACCCATGCTAGTAGAAAATAATGAAGTAAATTTTAGAAAAAGGAAAAGTTTCCATACTCGTGCGTGAAAGTATACGTTGATGCGAGGTTTTTAATTGTTTTTAATCCGGCGTATTGTAGAAAAAAAAATTCCACTGTTAATATGAATACTGATGCGGTTTTTTTTTTCACATAGGCATCACCACTTATTAAGCCCCAGGATTAAGCTCTTTTATAATTCAGAAGGCCCAAAAATGAACTACTGTTGCCAAATCTGGGCAGGAGCTGCTAAAAGGATCGTATCCTGCCTTGAATGTCCTTTTCTATTCCCTGTAACGTCTTACCCACAGAAAAAAAAACATTGCAAGCCTGTCTCTGTTTTATCGTTATTTTCATGGCAAATGCTCGTCTAAGCCCTAATCATTGCCACCCTTTCGCCAAACTTTCACGAAAAACGCTTGTCTAGCTGAAACCACTATCAATAATTCCTCCCACTCTTTTATCTGTGCCTTAACCTAAACGTAGATTCCATGAACAAATTTTCTTTCTAAGAACAGCAGGCCCGTTGAACTCTCTTCTGTTTGGCCTGCTTTCCCGCTGACTACAATTTGGTCGTACTTAAGTCCAACGTAAATAAATTCTTGATGAACTGCCCCCTTAGGAAATCCAATTTACCAAATTTCCACTACTAACGATTACTACAATATTATTATTGTAGTTTTCAAATACTGTTGCCGGTTTATGCTTGTACCATTGTCTATGCGTTCGAGACGAAGTTGTTTGCATAATTCCCAGTGTACTGCCGTCCCCACTTGGTCGTGTGTGTTCTTGTATTCCTTCTGGGTCAGTTTGCTGCATTTGCTTAATATACGGTTTATCGTTTTGTCTCTTTGTCGACAGAGCCCGTATTTGCTTTTTTCTTGTGTTTTATTATTATTACTAGCGGGACCTGTGTGATATTCCACAGGGGTCTCATTCGTATGTAATACATTGATGTTGGCATTCTGTAGATGTTCTGTGTAAATGGAGACGCTCTGATATTATTGTAGCTCTTTTGTTAAAACTGCAAAAGTATTTATCTAAGTTAGCAGGGACGCCCGGCGTAGTCCAGTTGTGAAGTACGCTTTAATATGACATTTTAATTCTTGCAGATTTCGTATATATTATTATAGAGTTAATGTTTTATCGATTTTTTTATATTATAAAGTTGCGATATCAAAAATAAAAAATAATGTATCCATATGACTTGGGTGCACCAGCTTGAATCGAAACCAAAGGTGCCCGGGTGTTTTAAAAATGCCCAAAATATTCGAGGGGGGGGGTCGAACTCTAATCATTGAGGCGGAAGCGCAAAACAAACAAAAAAAAAAAAAAAAAAAAAAAAAAAAGAAAACGTGATGAATTAACCCGAAGTGAATTAGGTCAAATATAAATTCCGCAGTGAAGTTTGTTTTTGGTTTAGTTTCAGTAGTCACGCCTCACACTCGAATTCTAAATGATTTTTTTTTGTTTCTCGAATTCTAAATGAATTTATTTGTTTTAATTTTAATTAAAGTGTAATGTAAGTGAAATCACGATTTCGTTGCGTTGTAATAATAAAGGACAAAGACTGAATTCTTTGTGCATAAGTAAATGTTGAGTTGAAAGTACTAATAAAGGTCATAGTTAGATTTCACGGTTAGAGTCGGTAAAACCGGAAGTAAGAAGCAGTTAGTACCGCATATTGCGCCTTACACTAACTAAAAAAAAACAAAAAGAAAATGATATTAATAATCGCGTTTTCTTTTTCTTATTTTTCTTTTTACTTTATTATGGGAAAAACAGAAAGCATAAAGCAGGAGAAAACATAAAATAACAACAAAAAACTGCATAAATAACCTTGTACGATTCGAAACTGGTGTTTCCTCGTAGTGTTCCTTGTGAACGCACTCGCTGCGGTGTAAATGGGGAACGGGGAAAGGAGGAATCTAATAGAGAGAAAAGATGTTGCAACTTCCATTGAATCTGACCGATTTTGGCAGTGGACTCTCACCGGAAAAAATATAGGAATGTACCATTGTCGAGGAACTGTAGAGTTAATAGGACTATAGCACATCTCAGGTAATGTGCTACAGTTTGTACGCATTACATTTGCATGTAATGTCATGATTTTTAATCCTATTAAGGTCAAAGTCGGAGGGGAAAAATAAGTTCATTTTATTTATATAGAAATTATTATTATTATTATTATTATTATTATTATTTTTATTAGTGTTGTTGTTGTTGTTATGATGATGATTATGATTGTATTATTTTGTATTTGAAGAATCAATTTTGTACGCAAAAGAGTTCATTGCTCTCATACTTTCTCTTTGCTGTGTGTAAAAAATTGCTGAAATTAATCTACACATCAACTGTATATAAACCGTGTATAATTTCGGCATAAACTCACCAAATTCTGATTGATGTGCCGTGGAATCTGACAAACAATCACTTGAGTCAATAAATAAAATTACCGCACGACATAGATGTCAACAAAAAACACAAATAAAAACAATATTAATAAACTACAAGTCAAGTAACACGAATCTAAACCGAAAGCACTCAACGAAAGAACACATCACACCCAACAAGTATTCCTCTGCGTCCCATACAATCACATTGAATAAGCGAAATGCCGGTTGCATTTGTGTCAACATCAACAACTATAACAATACTAACGATATTAGAAATGTAATTATGTTTTAATAACAGACAGTTGTTGAACGAACTTGTTTTTCTGCTCTGCATCGCGAACTAAACCAGATAGATGTGTTTTCTAATCACAAATGTATAGCCGCCATATTGACTAGCGATCAACTCGTGAATCTATTGTGCGTTAATGTTCTTACTAATTAGACGTCGAGGCTGCGAGAATATTCTCCAGGGTTCGGAAAAATAATTAAACACATAATTAATGAGCGTAGCACAAGAAAGTAAATAGGTGGGAGGGGTAATAGTCATTATGAAAGAAATAAAAAAAAACAGGAAAAAGAATAATAAGGAAGAGATTTTTAAAACTTGGAAGAGATCAAACAATGCGATACTATAGAATGGAATAATAAAAAAAAGATTAAGCGACGTTGTTTCAGAACTTGTACAAAATATAAGGATGGAGGGGAAACACACAACCAGTAAGATATTTTTACGAAGAGAAAGAACAAAGTGCAAGGATGAACATGTGAATCATATTACGAGGGAGGAAACATTGGATGATGAGAAAGATGAGATTCTGACTGATTACAGAAAGGTGAGAGAGAGAAAGGAGTATAGATAAATGAGTAAAAAGAACTAAAATATACATTTCATAGCAAGCCGCCGGATGTTGTTTGGTTGAAAAGTACGCTTAAATATATTTTAATTCACGCAGATTTCGTATATATTATTAGACAATCATTTCTCGGTTGATTATTACATTGTACCCAATATATAGTAGCAATTTAAAATTAAAATAAAAATAAAATAAAATATGACTTGCTTATTCGCTACCTACAATCGTATCTAAGTCCATACGCATATAAAAAAAAACTTTAAATAAAAACGTTGTTAAATATATAAATCAATAATTGCGCATACGTGGAAATAACATGTTTAGTCGACTTATACCTGGCAAATTCCAATTATTTATAATTTGGACACTCTAGAATACTATTTTTACCAGCTAAAAACCAAATGCAAATTGTTCTCCAGCTACTAAAATATTCAGCTTCAAACTTGTACTCAAAATCATTGATAGAGTAGTTTGGTAGAAACCGTTGCACAGACAGTGGAAGTCACATTTATATGTATAGAAGTATGATATGAGCTCATTGGGAAAATAGATGAACCGATGAAACTAGAGAGTGTAAGATTTAAGGAATAATAATAATAATAATAATAATAATAATAATAATAATAATAATAATAATAATCGAGTCTTGTATGATGCAAATTTATTTACAAAGGTTATGGAAAGAAGCAGAGAGTACTGGAAATCTGAGGAGATTTGTTGTCACCCTAGCTCTAGGGAACACCACCGGTTGTTTTCAGTGAGCATTCTCTGGTGATTATCTGAGAACTCATTCTGAGCGCATACTACTACTACTACTACTACTACTACTACTACTACTAATGCTAATACTACTACTACTACTACTACTACTACTACTAATAATAATAATAATAAGAAGAAGATAAAGAAGAAGAAACAGAAGAGGAAGAAGAAGATAAAGAAGAAGAAGAAGAAGAAGAAGATAAAGAAGCGGAAGATGAAGATAAAGAAGAAGACAAATACAAAAAAGGAAAAAAGTAAAGTAATTAAAAAGAATAAGAAATATTAGAATATAAAAAGAGAAAAGATGAAGAAGGGAAAGGGTGGGGAGAATTGAAAAAAAATGACTATAAAAGTAGCATATATTATAAAAAAAAAGAAGAGGAAAGACAATGCAGACTAAAAAGAACAAATAGTAGAGAACGGGAAAGGAATAATAGAAAAGGAAGAGGAAACGCAGTAGATGATAAAGTATGCGAACAATAGAAAAATTGTAAAGAAGATGTACAGTGCTATACAGTTGAACAATGATTGCAATCTTCTCTCTCGTGAGACAATGGCGTTCTGAATCTAGACTGGTGTTGTGCAACGTCTGCTGTTGTTATAAAATCTAAGCTGGAGTTACTTCTCAAGAAGCATGTCTGGGCGGGTGATAAGAATACGTAGATATGCCCAGTTACCAGGGTTTTTCCTCTCAGTATTAAGAAGTCTGATGGAATGGCAAGTTCAATACGGTCGGAGCCAACGCAGCTGGAAGAGTTGTCTGACAGGAGTTGCAGTGCTTCACCCTCCGCCTATCAAGACGCTAAACCAATCGAACCATGGTCGACAAAACTTACAAACATTAAAGATAACGTCGAATTTCCGACATTTTAGGCTGAAGATTATTTTCTAATTGACCTCGTGGTCCAGAACTTGCTGCAAAACTTGCATATTCTTGCAAGTGCATTAGCGTTTCCTCACTTAAACCAACGCATTATGCATTATGCCTGTAGTGGCCAGCAAAATACTCGTAATATATGAAAAAGGAACAAAAATATTCAAGTCCAAAAACGACATTATTTTTGCACCAACTTAATATTTGTTGTAGTTTTATATTCATATATATATATATATATATATATATATATATATATATATATATATATATATATATATATAAAACTACATATAATATATATTCATTATATTATATAATATATAATATATATTCATTATAAATAACTGAATTAGATACATATTTGATTATTGAAAACTAAGGAAAAAAAAAACAACCGTTAACTTGAATGCTTTCTAGAGAGAACTCTAACGCTCATTAGAGACTGCACTCGAGTGCCTAAGTCTCTATGTAAAGGCGTTGTCAGGGCAACTATGACATAGGGATACATTTCCTAATAAGTAAACTATGATTAAATATTAAAAGTAACATAGTGTTCGAGCCCCAAACAAGGTCTCTTCGGTATGGCTAAACCACAATGGTTTATATGAGGAATGGTGCATCTTCTTCAAGTGATGTTACTTATTAAGCTGATAGGCATAAATACTATTGTATAACTTATACAATGTTTATCTATCTTGTCAGCTATGCTGATTATTTGTCGCGTACGCCGGTAACTATATATATATATATATATATATATATATATATATATATATATATATATATATATATAACTACTTCATTTACTCACACAAATTTAATATACGAAAGTATAGATTTATGCGTAAACTTTAAGTATTTACTTCAAAAGTGCTCAATACGTAGGTAGAGCTAGTTAGTAATTTATAAAATATATATGACGATTAAGCTACACTGAATATTCTGCGTTTCATCCACTGTAGGATTCGTCAGGCTTAGGCGCATAAGCCTGACGAATCCTACAGTGGATGAAACGCAGAATATTCAGTGTAGCTTAATCGCCATATATATTTTATAAATTACTATATATATATATATATATATATATATATATATATATATATATATATATATTGTCATCATTTTGTTTGAACTAGAGGATGGGGTATCCTACGTGATGCTATATATTTACCTACTTGCCTATACATTCTAACCGAGAGATATTTGTATGATTGTCAGCATCTCGTCAAATGCAATTGTTTGTATCTCTATTGAACTTAGTTCACCAGGTATATTTGCCTGATATTTTCACATGAATCTGGTTGCTCTTATTATTATTTGAATGATAAAGATTTTTATAAGATTCAATTTTATTATTACATTTTAACCCCAAACACGGAACAGTGCCTCTTTGATGAAGGGGGGCACTATAATGTAAAGACTTTGCAGGGATACTATGTCGGGAGTTGAGCAGCAAGATGTCTGTTAGCGTTACACTTTAACTTCTGCATGTCAGTACATTTAGGGAAACAGGAACCCGAAAGGGAATTCCAAAGTCTAGACGTTGTGAGGAAGAAACTATTAGAGTAGAATACTTTCTTAAATCTAGGGATCTCTACTGTGTAGGTGTGGAACTTTGCTGCTGGTAAGGTTTGTCTGGAGTACCATTAAAATACTTGTAAAACAAGCAGAGCGATGCAATATTTCGTTGATCGGACAGAGGTTTAAGCTTAGATGATAGTTCAGAACATATCAGGTTGACGATTCTCTTTTGAACCCTGTCCAGGAGTGAGAGACTAGTATCAGGTAAACCAGGCCAAATATGACAACAATACTCCATACATGGGCGAATGGTGGCCTTGTAACGGTACAAGATACTTACAGGTATAAGTAACTTTCTAGCACGGTAGAGAGAGCCCGCCTTCTTCGCAGCAATCTTGGCAATGTTCTCGATGTATCTGTTTTAATTCATGTTCTCTGTGAACCTAAAGGCGAGGAGTTTGAACAAAGTACTTTCCGATAATGTATCTTTAACCATAGCTATTAATGGTTGTGAAGGTTTCTTGTAATTATTAAAGGAACTGAGCTTAGTCTTGGCAGCATTGAACGTAGCCATCCATTTTTGACCTTATTCCACTTCAGACAGGGTTTCCGCCATTGCTTTGGATATGTGTTCATTCGTCTGTCTTTCGTGCCTGTTATAGAGCGTTGTGTTGTCAGCAAATATTCCCGTTTCGGAGACAATTTTATCAGGGAGATCATTTATGAATATCATGAATAATAAAGACCCAAGGATCGACTTCTGTGGTACATTCGCATTTATATCATATTGTTTAGACGCACAGCAATGAGGACCACTTGGATTCTTCTATTATTTGAGAAAGATTTAATTATGCTAAGTATTCGTCCACTAATACCATAGAATCTCATTTTTATGAGAAGAACATCGTGCCATACCATGTCACAAGCCTTAGATATATCTAGAGCTACTGACCTGTCTTCCCCTGCCGTATACAGTGCATGGTATATATGTTCAGAGATTGCATATAGGATACCTGAAGTAGAACGGGCTTGCCTAAATCCATATTGATAGTCGGACAGAAGTTTAGCAACTGTAAGGTGGTGGACTAGAGATTGATTAATTATGGACTCAAATGTTTTGGCGAAACGAGGGAGGAGCAAATAAGACGATAATTTAATGGGTCAGTTCTTTTGCCAGAATTCTTGTAAACTGGTATCACGGAAGTAGTTTTCCAACAGTTAGGAAGGAATAATTTGTTAAGACATTTATTGACGAATTTGTATAGAACTGGAGCAACCTCAGCGGAGCATGTTTTTAATAGTAAAGACAAGATGAGATTAGGTCTACATGATTTTGAAATGTCTAGGTTGTTTGTGATATAATGTATATGAGAAAGGGTGGTTTTCAGATCATTCATGTGTGATGGCAGTCCGCAAAGGAAAATAAGGAAAGGAGTGGGTTGTTGGGTTTAACGTAGAATTTGAGGCAAACTGATGAGCAAGCATGTAAGCTTTCTCTGTTGCCGTAAAACAACCTTATGATTGTGGAATAGTGGGGGAATTGTTGATTGCCCATTATATACTACACTGTTGTAAAATTTCCAGAAATCACGAGTTCCTAATTTCTGCGCTTCAATACGTTTTCTGGCGTTTTCGGTGTATTCTTCCTTAGCTGTCGCTACTTCTTTTTTACAATTACTTCTAGCCCCTATAAAAGTTTTTGTCTGTTTTTACTAGACTTCTACCGGATAAATTTGCGGTATCCATGTTGCCTCTGAGCAATGGCAGCTGCGCAAGTAGAAGTAAACTATGTTAGAGAGTGGGGTTTGCTATAGAACTTCAGCGGGGGAACATGTGATACAGTTGCTGCGTTGAACCATTCAGTGGTCTCATTCGCGCACTGTTCAGGAGGAAGAGAAGAGATATTTCCTCATTGCTCATCTACAATATGATCTTTAAGGGAATTCTAATCCGCCTTGTTGTAGTACTTTGGCGTTTTGAGCAATGACTCTTCAGCTTGAGGTCGAGAGTTTGGAGTGATGTCTATCATTATCACAATATGATCAGCATTCCCGAGTGGGCCATGAGCGTTTTTCACACAATCTTCAGAAACTGTTGTCAGAAATAGATCGTGTTATTTTTCATGTCGTATATAACTTGGGATATCTTGGATAAGTTTTACGCAGCATAACTGGGTACACAAAGTTTCACTTAGGTTCCTTTTTCCCTCTTTCTTGTCTCATATTATTTAAATGTATTGACGACTCTCTTTTGAACCCTGTCCAGGAGTGAGAGACTAGTAGCAGTATGGTTTTATAGTCCTGTTTTTAACCTACGTAGCTATAGGAATTACATAGTTATACGTGTGTATATGTGCTTATTCGTGTGTGCATGTATGCTTAACACAAAATCACATGACAAGCGTTAGCAGAGTGAATACCAAGTTTGACAGACGTCGTTTCTACTGATTTCATCGCACACTTTACGGCTAATCCAATGCTGACTATTTTACAACGGATTTACATCCATTAATATGAACTTATCAACCTGACTGATTATCTTACTAATCGGATTATTAAAAGCCATTTGATTCCATTCGAAGATGAATGAAATCACTTTTCGTCTATTGTTTTTACGTTGATTTCGTAAAGAAAATATCAGATGCATTGCTATTGTTCGATTTTCAGTTCAATAAATTGTTGGCTTGCTTTCCTCGTATTCTTGAAAAAAAAATGACTGCTAAGATGAAACAAATAAGTAAAAAGAAATAGCAAATAAATCACGGAAGCAAACCACATATGCACAATATGAAAATATCTAGAAAAAGTATTCGGTTTCATCTATAAAATAAAAAAAGTATATAAGCGTGTCTGTCTGTATGTTAATATTTAACCGATATACTCTTAAACTACCAGTCAAATAATACTGAAATAAACTGAAAATAGTAATCATTCGCTGATTTATAATGAGTAAAGTCTTTGTTTGGATGAGTAAATGACGCATACAGAATTATGTCGGCAAGTTGAAATACAAACTGTTAATTTGGACTTGTTGATATATTTTTACCACATCCGACATGAACAAAATCTATTCACTTGTTCGAGTCATTTAATATAAAATCTTTCTTTCGATAGCTATATCAGTAGGAGACGCGGATGGAGTGCGAAATGTTTTACTTTCGATTCCAGCTGATGCTACCCAATTCAATTTCTTCGAACTTTTGAAAGAAATGCTATATACTAGGCACAATATAATATTAAACATACAATTATCTATGGAATTATAAATACAAAATCTGCATAAATTAACATATGTTTAAGCTAATCCCACTAGTATATATATAGATATACATATATCAAGGCTTCCATCAGTCTTGACAGACTATGGATACCCACTGTAAGGGTGCCTGCGCGTGAATTTGTGTGGCAAGACTTGCGCAACCTCTAACCACGCCTCTCCTGAGTCAACATTGTTGCATACCAGTGGCAAGTTTAGGTACAAGACGACTGAAAACAATGCCGAGATAAGCGGAGAGCACATACAGCGCCTAGAATTCCCAAATGGTCACCCATCTGGTATTAGCCAGGCTCAACGTTGCTTAACTTCGGTGATCTGACGAGAACCGGTGTGTCAACGTGATTATGCCGTATATATATATATATATATATATATATATATATATATATATATATATATATATATATATATATATATATATATATATATATATATATATATATATATATATATATATATATATATATATATATATATATATATATATATATATATATATATATATATATAATGATTGCAACGTCTTGTCAGACGAGTGCCACTTCCTCAGACATTTATAATCCATGAGCCCAAATGCCTGAGTGAGTATCTATACAAAGATGATGTTACAGAGTTTTAGCTTTGTACGACAGCTAAGTCTCTCTCTCGGTTCAAAATGTTGACATCCAGCAACAAGCAAGAGCAAGATAGCCATCAACAAATTAAACTGCAGACCAGCTGATTGCGGGTACTGGTCTCCCGCTTTATGGTTTTTTTAAATCAGAGATTTGCTTCTCCAAGAAAGGTTTCCTTCACCACGGCTTACGGGAGCCCTCTCCACCCCAATACACACACACACACACACACACACACACACACACACACACACACACAAATATACACGGTGCAAGTTGGCCGTTGACCCAGAAAAAGAGTTCATTCGCCCTTTATATATTAGAAAATATTAAACTGCACTTATTAATTCAGTAGATTTTAGTATTGTGTATAAGGATATCCCATGACACATACGCTACACAGGGATGTCTACGTTTCATTTCCAAATATAAACAAGCTAATATATATATATATATATATATATATATATATATATATATATATATATATATATATATATATATATATGGAGAAAATGATAGAGAGAGAAAAGAAGATAACCTGCGAATTCAAATTGACAATGTTTTCTTTAATCACAGATTTGGCAACTGTCGGTTGTTTGGAATTCAAGGTAATTTTTTGTGGAAAAATTATATATATGCATACATATATATGTATATATATATATATATATATATATATATATTTATATATAGGAACAAACAGTTAATAAAACATGTTAAAAACACTTTGAAATGAGTTAAAAACATATTTAATCTGAAAAGGAAACACTAGATAAGTGGATAATTCTTAATCCGCGGAGTTTCGAAGAAATACTTTCCTTCTCATCAGAAATTAGCGGAGGAATTAGCAAAATGCAGGATCGGATTTTGCATGCAAAAGTATTTGATGAAACAACAAGTAAGTCAAAGATCTTACTTGATAACAAAAAAGTAAAGCAGAGGGAATATGGTGAAGAAAAAGTTAATTACACGTGAATGGATAGTCTGATGGAAGATAAATAATCCAGTGACAGTAAAATCCAAATAAAAGAAGAAATTTAATTGAATTTCCATTTGCACAAGTAAAATCCAAAAATTATTCTCACATAAAAATCTTCTATATATAAAATATTAATCTGATATATATATATATATATATATATATATATATATATATATATATATATATATATATCTACGATATATATTTCTATGATATATATATATATATATATATATATATATATATATATATATATATATATATATAATTACAATTAGTTAAAACGACCCGGGTCCGATTAATAATAAAACAATTACTATTTAGGCAAAACAATAAGCCAACTTTATTCATTGGCATATCCATTTTCCAAACAATTACACCGATTCCAATTCGTTTATAACAATTGAATGCTTATTTATAGAAAGACTAGCCTGGGTGGTCTAGTGTTGCGCGCGTATTTGGAGGTCTGTTTGGAGCAAAAAATGAAAAAAGGGTATCTAGAAACACGAAAAGAGTTAGTGATGGGCCGCACGGAGGTGGCTTTTAAGCCCTGCCAAACTCTAGCATTCCTTGGCACACATTGTACAGACATGTGCGCAATTAGCAGCACGTTCTTGATGTTCTTTTTTATGTAGGATCAAATGCGGTTTCAAACCGCCTGCCGTTTTGTACGTCCGCCCGCAGTTGACACAGGTGAACTCTGGCAACTCAACATTGCTATGTGCCCACTGCGCCTATGAGTAGTCTGGTGGCTCATCAGCCCAGCTCTTTTCAGACGTATTCTTCCGCACACCTCACACTCCAGATTAATTTGGCGCCCCCTCCCATCCACGGCTCCTTTCGCCCTCCCTTTCCGGATATCTCGCTTCAGTCGCTCATACTGGGTTCGATCCGCCTCAAATTTGCCCACACCTCTCCGCAAGGTCCTTCTCCACCCTCCGCGATCCAAAGCAACACTCCCAGGTTCTTTCATCAACCTTACTTTTTTAAGGTGGATCTTAAACAATCCTTGAATCTCAATCTAGGCCTTTGAGCCAGACTTCTTCCCTCAGCGAGCTCGCCATAAAGGATTTGTTTGGGAAGTCGACTGTCTAACATCCTCACCACCTATCCATTCCATGTCAGTCTATGCTTGATAATGTGAGCCTCAATGCTAAAGCAGTGGGTCCGTTCAAGCACCTTCACATCACTGACATACATCTGACCATCCACACCTAAGATTCGCGGTAGGCACATCTGAGGAAACCGCTCGAGACGTCTCAAATGCTCCTTGTATGTTGTCCAAGTTTCACAACCATAGAGAAAAGTAGAGAGAACGCATGCGGTATAAACCTTAATCTTAGTTGGCAACAAGATCCCATGACCTCCACAAACGCCTGTCCAACTTTCCGAAGGCATCACTTTCCCTGCTGATCCGTAACGATGCCTCATCATCGAGGGCACCGTACATACTCCGTGTGCTAACCAAGTATACAAACTTAGTGACAACCGCTATCCTTGACACACAGATATAAACTGATGGCTCATAGTATGGCATGCCCGGGGCAGGCCGATACATTAAGACAGTTTTTTTTTCAGATTGATGGGCAGGCCCAATGCGCTACAGGCAACCGCAAAGGCGTCCACAAGATGCTGCATATCAGTCACCGTATGATCCACCAGATTACAGTAATCCGCGTAGAGCAAGTCACGAATAGTGTTGGTGAGTACCTTTGTACTTGCATTGAAGCGTCTAATGTTGAACAACCCCCAGTAGTTCGGTACCGAACATAGACACCATCAGAGCAACCCCAAATGCCATCCGAAAGACCATGGTGAAATACAACGCAAAGAGTGTTGGTGCTGGAATTTCTCCCTGCTTAACACCATTTTCTACTTAGATAGAATCAGCCAGCTTTTCCCCAACGTTGATCACAGCCTTCATGTCATCGTGGAAGAGCTTTAAGATGATTACAAACTTGTCAGCACAGCCAAGCTTTTTCAGAATCTCCCACAAAGCATCCCGATTGACTGTATCAAAGGCCTTAGTTAAATCGATGAACACCTGATACAGTCCCTTTTGCTGTTCTATACATTTCTCCTGTAGTTGCCTGACTTTAAAAATCATATCTAATGTCCCTCGACATCTGCTAAAACCACACTGCGACTCAGGCAAAACATCGTCAGCAATGTGCTCCAGCATTCTGTCTAGCATGATCCTACAGAGTACCTTAACGACTACTGACAGTAAAGAGATGCCCCGATAATTTTCACATTCATCTCTGTTACCCTTTTCCTTGTATAGCACTACCATCAATGCATCCCGCCAATCCTGTGGAATACACTCATCGCGTCAAGCAATCTGCAACAATTCCGATAAGCGTTGCATCATCTTGGGTCCAGAACATTTAAAGATCTTCGCATATAAACGATTCGGGTCAGGAGATTTTCCATTGTTCAGCTTATGGACAGCTGCTTCAACCTCCTGAAGAGAAGGAACCTCTGCCAAAATATCCTTGACCGGATTGCTAGGAATCGACCTAACAAACTCCTGATCAACGTAAGCAGGTCTGTCCAGGAGGTCATCGAAACGCTCCCTCCTCTATTGTTGAATGTTGGTAGGGTCTCAAAGAAATCCCCACCATCCCTCGAGCGCAGAGGAGTGATAGGTGATCTGGATGGTCCCTAAATCGCACGCAGTAGGATGTATAAGACCTTGGTGTTGTTCTAATCCGAGGCAAGTTATATTTCCTCAGCTTTCTGTCTCCACCATTCATTCTACATGTTACACAACCCCTTCTGCACCTCGTGCTTGATTGCCTTAAACTTGTCCCTCAATCGATCTTGCTCACTATCCGTCAAACCACCCCCGATATAAGCGTGCAATGCCCTGACCTTTGAATCAAGCAGAGCCTGACTTTCATTATCATTCTCATTGAACCAATCCTGATGTTTACGCTCACAATAACCTAATAATCTCTCACATACCTCATAGACAGACTCCTTAAAAGCAGGTCAAGTGTTTTCACAATCAATCTCTTCCATCTCCTTAAATAGTTTCTCCCTCACAATATTGTCCCTTAAACGGGCAACATTAAGTCGCTTTGATATAGCCACACTAGCTCCCCTTGTCTTGGACTTCATAACACACTTAATCTTTGCACGGACCAACCGATGGTCGGTCCAGCATTCTGCACCCCGCATGACACGAACACTGCAGATATCCCTCATCTCACGTTTTCTGACTAACACATAGTCTATCAAGCGCCATTGTTTTGAACCAGGATGTATCCAGGTCGTCTTGTATTTGTCCTTCTGCTGAAACACGGTGTTACCGATTTTAAAACCCATCTCTGAACAAAACTGCAAGAACATCAGATGATTGCTATTACACTTGCCAACTCCTTGTTTACCCAGCTCTTCCCAGGTTTACAAAATCTCTTCTCACTCTAGCATTAAAATCTACAAGAATGAAGATCTTATCAGCAGAGGGAATGCGTCTAACTACACTGCACAAAACAAGATAGAAAGCACACTTTTCATCTTCTGTTGCATCCATAGTGAGTGCATAGACACTCAAAAAAGTTGTATAACGACCATTTATCATGATCTGGTCACTCACACCACAAGGAAGTTCTTCCAGGCTAGAAAGAATTGATGCCTTTATAGCAAAAGCCACACCTGCTTCCCTCTTACATCCATCCGCTCTACAACTCCAGAAAATGGTGTAGACCCCAGCCAACTCAGAAAAATGTCCCTCATCAGCCAGCCTGGTCTCAGATAGAGCAACTATGTCCATGTCATAACGCTGAAGTTCTTTAGATACAAGTGCAGATCTACGCTCTGGACGCGTTATTGCTGACGGCAAGTCAAGCAGCGTCTGCACATTCCAACAGCCGATAGTCATTGTCATATATTTCCGAGCAGTAGCATGATGACAACCGGGTCCAGGCTGTGGAGCCATGAAACACCTGTCGGACCAGACCCTGGAAATTCCAGTTCCCTTATTGCCATTTACGTTCATAATCATATTTGCCAACTTCATTGAATGGTTTGCCGTTTTAGACTACAGACAACCCTTTTCTCTTCTTTCCTCCCGCTATCAAGATACACGAGATGGTAAAAAGTGTATCTAATTTATATCGAGCAATGCCTGTGCTTGAGGATTGTTATAGTGAGGAAAGACTTTGCACCGAGACAATCCCACTTTTTAAACAACTGCCCCATTTATCCAAGAAGGAGAGCAAGTCAACATCATTAGATGCAGCAGTCATCGTAGGTTTTATACCAGAGTTTTCCTTCTCCTAGGGAGGTTGCCTTCACCACGGCTTACAGAGCCCTCTCCACCTACCATGCCATTTGATCCATGACTGGAACTTAGGTTGCTGGCCACCAGAGCATATTCCACACGCCGGTGGATCATATATGCCGCAGATTACAGGGCATAAGCTCCTCTGGAGGTTTCTGTCAGGGTTACCTCACCCTAAGCCTTTGGTTAAATAACCTTTGCCCAGAAGGCAGTGGAGATCCAGTTATACGGCGCAGGACACTCGCCGTTCATCAAAGCCCCGTCTACGTGGCAGTGGACACGACGTGCACGTGGGGTTGATTTGTCTGGGAGAAGCACAGAAAAACGCTAAGACATCTGTGTGCTTTTAACACACGTCCACACCAGACCTTGACCGTATGCATGCGTGCATACATACATACATTAAAAAGGCTTCTTTCAGTCTGGAAAGACTGTAAGGATTTATGCCCGTGAAATTGTTGTGACAAAAGTTGCGCAATCCCCAAACTACACTTTTCCTCAATCGACATTGTTGAATACCAGTGGCAAGTGGAGGTTCAGGACGACTGGAAACAATGCCGAGATGAGCGAAAAGGACATACAGCGCCTAGAATTCCCAAATAACTGCCCATCTGGTACTAGTAAGGCTCAACATTGGTTAACTTGGTGTGTCAACGCGATTATACCGTACAAAAGACATACATACATAAATACATAAATACATACATACATACATACATACATACAGGTGAGATATCTATTACAGACTAGCTTGGGTGCCAGCGTTTATAACTCCACCTGCCAGACTTTCACAACAAGCATATGTCTAACTACAACTGCTATCATTAATTTCCCCTAGCCTATATCTGTACCTAAATCTAAACGCAAATACATGGACAAAGACTTTTTCTAGAACTACGTTCCTATGAATCTGTTCCACTGGCTTGCTTTCCAGCTAACTACAGTAGAGTCGTCTGCAAGATTTCAATCCATTTTTTCCACTCTATCTTATTCGATGTTCTTTGGACCTGAGTTTAGGTTACTCTATCTTTCCTTATTCTCGACGCCTTCTTTCTCCATTTAAAAGTAGTAGAATATGAAGGAGGAAAAAATAAAAAGGTAGCAATAGTCGATTATGAACATCTCATTATTATTCTCATCGGTATATTAAATCGGTATGCAGAGATAACGAGAACAATAGTGTGTGTGTGTATGACAGAGAAAGAGAGAGAGAGAGAGAGCGAGACAGACAGACAGACAGACAGACAGACAGACAGAGCGGAGAGAGACAGATAGATATATAGAAAAAGAAAGAAAATACTCATCTAAATTTTTAGATGAGTATTGAATAATCGTATTATCTCGAGTCTTCGGACTCCTCGTTTTAGGTTGTTAATTTAACAACTTTTCGGTCGATGTAGCCTCCGACTTTCTTATAGCTCCCGTGGGGTAGTGGATAAATTATTTGATAAAATTCGATTGCAAGTTACACTCTTAAGCAGGTTGAAAGTTCAATCTTAAGCTCAGTCGACAGTCAAATACAATTGTGAATTACTTAGTACTTCTTCTGGTTCATGGCTGATGGAACGAGAGCGCGCTCCAACCGTGGATTAAATGAACGATTCCGTACGTAATTCAGTGCAGAGTTCCAGGTTAGATGGGGAGATTCCTGAGGTCGACAGAAATATCCCCAAGTTTAATAAGATAGACCTGAAAAAGGTCGGAGGCTTCACTGAACGTTGTGAAAATAACACTTATAATGAAAACGATAGTAGAATAAAGAAAGTGTGATGACAAGTAAAGAAAGATGCACGTTAGTGATGTTCCCTTTTTAATTAAAAAAAGAATTAACTGACTTTACTAGCCACCATATCAACATAAGCAATTCTTGATATCATGCTCGCAACCTAGGAAATGACTCATATTTTATCAGATTTTTCTTTGTCGAAAAGATGTACAGTTCCATTTGGTCATAATAGATAATGGTCCAAAGTATTATCTCCTCCTTCGTTATAATGATTCTTCTATTACCTCGTACCATATGGCGCCCCTATCTACGAATGCCAACAGGTTCATTTCCGATCATTTTAAAGCTCTTACAGATACTCCTTCTTGCGTGTTAGTATTCATTACATTAAACTGACTTTATGATACATTTTGCGCAAAGGAAAAGAAGGACGCAAACAAACGGATTTAAAATCCTTAACTCGTTCTGGTATTAGAGTTTACCGCAAGAAGATCGACTATTTTTTTTATGAATAATGTATGGTTTTAGGAGGTCCGTATTAATTGCATTATCACCTCATTTGTAAGGAGTGTTTTTGCCGGCTATTTTAGGTCTCCCTACTTTAAAATGTCGACGAGGTGGTTCACAGTTATTTCATATCCTCATCTCGCTCTATTGTTTAGTTGACACCGGTCTCTTGGCAGTATTCTCTCCACAAAATAACGTTTTACCCCATTCAAACCATCTAATAATGACTGGTCGTACTATTTCAGTGATCGTTGTAGGAATTGACGACTTATGCTAACTACACGTTACTAGAAACTGGCCTTTTAAAAGTCGGATACATATGGCATTGGCTATTGTTTTCTATCCAAATACCAATCATGTTCAACGTTGCTTAATTTTGGTTTCACCGATATTCAGTCGTAAACTAGTTAATGAATGTTAACGAACTGAGAAGAAACAGAGTGAGATACTATTTGTTCAACTTGGGTTCGACAAGGGAGATCGAAACGGTCGGGACGCGTACAAATCGAATGATGATCGATTTTAGGCGGACACTGTTATCGATCCTCTTCAAACGAAACGAGTATTTTCAAAAGAAGTAATTTAATTGGCCGACGTTTGTATATAGAATCACGTGTTTGAAGGCGCATAAGAACACCAATTTAGACTTATCAATGCAGTATTCAAACAAGTTTGATTAAACGAAATAGACATTTCTATTGACTCTTTTATGTCTATATGGAGACGTGAGTGTGTGTGAGATCGTGTGTGTATGTAATGGCGGTCGGTTTGGAGATGGGGCTTTCGCGTTGTGTCGAGCCATGTCAAAAATGAGCTTGCCATCTGATGACGGTTTGGCAAAACGGTTACTTAACAGGGAGTTTCCATAAGTGACAAGGCGCACATAAAATAGAGCCGTTTTACCAGGTTCGGTATTATTCCCGTGTAGTTCTAGGAGGTCTAACCTCCCAGATCGTGCCTACCCTATTTAGGAAGGAATCGCTTCAACTGGGTAATGTCGACAATTTTTAGAGGTCAAAATCTCCGACCTCTGGGGTACTAGCTGTTTCTCCGCACTTCTCAGATAGTTGAACAAAACAGTCAATCCACAGGTGGTTTCCATAAATGACAGGGCGCATTTAAAATAGAAACCGTTTCACCAGGTTCTGTTTTATGTCATGTAAAATATACCTGTCTATTTTATTTATGTACACAGCTTTTAATAGTGAAATAAAGTACTTGAAGA
The DNA here is from genome assembly GCF_053919585.1 of Euprymna scolopes. Taxonomy (NCBI): domain Eukaryota; kingdom Metazoa; phylum Mollusca; class Cephalopoda; order Sepiida; family Sepiolidae; genus Euprymna; species Euprymna scolopes. The sequence continues at coordinate 66,633,895 of NC_136500.1, forward strand.
TTTTCGCTTTCATATAAACGCTTCCGTTATCCATCTGTACATATTTCTAATATTAAAGGTCTTTATTATCAGGTTGACAAGAAAGTTCTTGCAGGTTGTAACTTTTAAATTTAGATGAACATAAACTCGGCCCAAGCAAACATGTATTGATAGAAATATGTACCATCAGAATCAACACACTTTTGCCAACGTAAAACACGTGTATTTATGCCAGTAACGTGAAATTAACTTGCGTTCTAGTGGCGATTAAGTCGCTGAAGGCGTTTTTGATATCGTTTAATTTCTGAAGCATTCCCCACGCAGAATGTTGTCGAGATGCTTGAAAACATGGTAGTCGGAAGGCGAGAGGTCTGGAAAGTAAGGCACATGAGGCAGAATTCCGTCGCTTAATTCCTTCAATTTCTGTAGGGTCAGTTAAGCAACATGCTGTCAGGCATTGTCCTGAAAGAGAATTAAGTTTTTTTTTCTGTTTACTAATGCTGAGTGTTTTTTTTTCAAAGTTGCTGATACATTTCATCAATTTGTTGAGAGTACTTATCCACCGTAATGGTTTTTCTTACACTAAAAAAAAATTAATAAATAATACCGGTCGCATGACCTTCTTTTGGTGTGACTCTGGCTTCAAGAAGATTTGTGGAACTTAGGTGGCGTCTAACCACTGAGCTAGGCCGGTAGTTTTTTTTAAAGAATCCACTTTTCATCGCAAGCTAAAATAACGCCGAATAACTGGTCGTTCTTATTGCGCAAAAGAAGGTAAGATGACACTTCATAATGGCGTTTCTTTTGATTGTCGTTCAATATATGAGGCACCTATTTATCACGTTTTTTTGTCTTTACAATCTCTCTCAAGTGGTTCGAAATCATCGTATACGTTGCGTCTAATTCAGAAGTAAGTACCAAAACAGTTGTGCATGGATTGGCTCCAACTGAAGTTCTTAATTGATCGTTGTCAACGTTTGATGGCTGACTACTGCGCTCATCAGCTTCAAGACTCGCTGCAACGAAATTTCTTAAACCGCCATTATAGTGTGCGTTTAGTAGTGGTTCTTCAGACAAAAGCTTAGTTCATATCGCGAGCATTTCAGCCTAGCTTCAAGTGAAATAAGAAACTCGTGCGAATTTGCATTTTTACTGTCTAGTATTCAATGTTCTGAAAAGAGGGCATAATTGTTTCAAACTGATTGTAATTAAAATGCTTGAATAAAGCGAAAAACGCTCTTTAAAATTATATATAAAGTAAAGGTAGTATATCGAAAACTTATTTGAAAATACATAATTTGAAACGAAAACTTGTATTCAACGTTCTGAAAAGAAGACATAATTCCTTCAAAGCGAGTGTAATAAAATAAAGTGAAAAAAGCGTATTAAAATGATATATAAAGTAAAAATATTATATCGAAAACTTACTTGAAAATACATGGATTTAAAATCAAAATAATAGATCTCGAACGAACTATCTCGTCAACCTAATAAATATTTAAGTCGATTTTGAAGCAGGTTATCTAAATCTACCTTCATCACTAACGGATTGAATGTTCAACTCTTATATATTTCCTGCTTTACTTGTGTCTGTGGATGCATTAATCAGGGGGATAAATTATAATGAATACCTAACGATTCAACCCATACTTCTATTAAGAATTCTACTCGAGAACGTCAACAAAGTCTTTGTTCTTGCTAAGAAAAAATCCGACAATAGATTTTGGAACAAATAGTGAACAGATTAGCTATCAAACTCTACCTAAATTTGTAACTGTTTGACTGTTGAATTATATATATATATATATATATATATATATATATATATATATATATATATATATATTGCTGTATCTCCTTCTTTAAGTAAATAAAGCTGTCTCCTTTTAAAGCAGTTAAAAATCACCCTCTATTATCGATCTGGCAAACTGGGACAAATAGGTGGACGCCTATTATATATTGGAGTGGTGTCTTATTCTAGTGTAATCCTACCGTCCCTAACTTTTTACCCTCTTTTGGAAGGAGTCGAGACTACTATGCAATGTCTACGGGCTTGTCCAGGCAATTTTAAAGAGGCCAGAATGTTCACCCTCTGTGGCACTTGCTTAATCTTCTCACTTTCCGGACTTGTGTCTAATATTCCTGCAGTGGGAAATAAATAAATACTTAGGCGAATAAAATTTTAGACACAAGTCGTTCTCGTGTTTTTCATCATTACAAGTTATACCATTTTATGTTTCGATATTTCCAATTAGACCAGATTGTGCACTTACACAAACATTCCAATGAAAGTCTCCTAGATGTTACTACCTTTCTAGCATACGTGTTCCATTTGACGAGCTGTTGTATAGCTTCCATATTACGTGTATATATGCGTGACAGGTTGTATAACATCTGTCTGTATAATCGTGTACATGTGAATGTGTCTGTTGATGTATAATATAAAACATATATGTTTTATACGTGTATATATATATATATATATATACAGATATATATATATATATATATATATATATATATATATATTCATGTTTGTATGTTACAAGGCCGTTTCCCTAACGACTCTTTTAATGTAGGTATAATGCACATACTTCTGTTTGTCTTCTGTGTGAGTGCGGGTGTACGTGTTACATATGTAATTACTGTCAGTACAAGTATGTATAATTGAAATAACAGTTAACAGAAATATTCATTTTACAATGACGAACATAGTTCCTTGAAAACAATAAGCAGATCAACGTGAGACATTTACTAACGTATATATCCTTCGCCACACCAGACAAACGTAGATATACCTTATCTCACTTGTTTACTTTTATTTATGCTGTTATCGTGCTACCCATAGTATACATCTGTCTATGTAGAAAAAAACGAAACTCAAGTTATAATTTACATACTTTTATTCACTTATCCCCTCAGTTTGCAAACCTTCGCTGTGATTTTACATCGCGCTATAGTCTCGCTGTTCGCCCAGTCCCAACTGAACGATCAGATACAACTCATGTATTCTACGTGTGTGTATTATAACCGTTTATTCGTTATATCATAACCTTACGTCACAGGTCATTCTTGTTATTGTTCTGAATTGTGTCAATTAATTTGTTTATTTTTCTGAAACTGAATTTTAACTGTCATTGTTGGAAACATTAGTCAATATATTTCATTTTTCTCTTCGTGATATATTTCATATTTTAGTAACATTGAAATATCACAGTTTATCTTTGTTTCATTCGAACCCCCGGATTAATCCGGTGCCGCCCAGGAATCATAATATGCAACACTTCCGAGCTAACTTATGACAAAGTGAAACCGGGGGGGTTTCTTTTGTGACACTATCACTAAAAAGATTGTCATACTGGGCTTCCCTATCCGATTTTTTTAAACAGCGTTCTATGCTTCTAGACTATTACCCACGGCATGATTAAAGAACTCCATCTTCGCTATGTATGATAACCGTCCAGAATATCAGAGACATGGTAACAGGTGCTACACCCTGTCTGAGAGTGACCGAATTACTTCAATAGCAATAAGGGTATAGCGAGATAAGTATCAGATTCGCCGATAGGCCTTTGTATGCGCACTGAGAGCGATGTGGATTACAGTAGAAATATAATATAACTAGCAGATTGCCCGGCATTGCCTTGTCTAAAATACGCATAAATGTTATATTTTAATTAGTATAGAAACTGTTCATGCGAGTATTCCGCCCCTTGTAAGTAAGAAAAATACTCGAGCTGAGATGGAAATCCACACCTAAAGATATTGAGTTAAGTACGATAACCATTACTTCAGCTTGACACGCCATGTACGAAGAGTTAAAAGAATCTTACTCTTAACATAAAAAAGCTGCATGCGCAGTTGTGGAACAGTTGACAAACAGATAAAAATCTGACGAACACTTAAAATTGGGACCCTTTAGCAGCCTTTTCATTCGGAGGAAAACCGATTAAAAGATTAAACAGATCTGAATATGCTATATACCAAATTTCAAGGCTGAAGATACAAAAATCTATTGAGTATATAGGTCGAGAAGTGACCACACAAGCATTCCCACCTTTATAGATATATAGCCTATAAGAAAACTCTTGCGTGTCTCAATAGTGATCATATCATAATAGGGATAGAAAATCTCAATAAAATAACATCCTAGGAGTTTGTATCATAATTTTATGCTTGTATTAACTATAAACGGAGTACGAGTTATGTTTGTGAATAATAAATATAGATAGATTTAATCCCTCTCTATAAAACGTAATGCCTTGGTGTATATGTGCGCGCGATGTTTTTGTGTTCCGTATAGAATAAAAGGTGAGATTATCTGCATTTAAAAGTATATCCTCATGTAAAAATTACTGAAGTTGGCAATCGAGGCGTCTCTAAATCTCTATGTGCATCCATACGATGAGAGCATGACCCCCATTGATAATTGAAATAGACCCTACTTTAATAAAATGTAAATTATATGTAAAACATTTTCTGAGAAAGACAATGGAAGTTCTCCCAAATCTGTAAGTCTCATCCTAACCTGTGGAAAATTAAACTGCCTTTTCACTTCAAAAAATACGGTAGTTTGATTAGAAATGATATGTATATTAGATTCTCCGATGAAGAAAACGTGAATGTAACGAATATCGGCGTCGCCCCACGTCTATGTGATCTATTGAGATGGTAACCCCTTAAGACTTTAAATATGTTTATCTGATTTCAATGAAGTTTACCATGCGTATAAGACACGGATTTTCTAGTATTCAGTCAATGATATTTTCTAACATTTCAGATTTAGTCGATGATATTAGAGGGAGACGCGGAGGGAAGTGAGTCATTTGTACACGCTGTTCACAATACTCAGCAGCAAACAGATCCGCAATCAGAAGAAACAACCCCGCAGTTTCTACCCTCTTCTCTTACACTGCATCTCTCGGAGGTCATATTAGTATCGAGATAAATTACTTTTCTTTTTTACCATATCCAGCATGATGCCTTCTCCACTGCTCCTTGCGCGTTGGTCAAACTATTTTATTTTATTTCTGTATTTGTACAACAAAAAACAATGTCGCAGTATGTTGATTAGCATTCGCTCAACATATCCTAATATTTCCACAGCCAAATTATAATATTCCATATTCCATCTCTGCTTTCTGGCACTCAATCAGAAAATCACTATATCACTCATATTTTATGTCTTCTGCAGTATTATACCCCCAGGGTGCAGCCAACTTCAACATAATTCCAATCTTCTTTTCCTCACTCCACGTGACAAGGTCTAATCTTTTCTGTGTAAGCACCGGTCGGAATACCAATGAATTCTAGGGGTAGTTGCCAAGTTCTATTTTCTTTTCGGTCTCTCATCGGTTAACTCACTTTTCACCACGCATGCTGTTCCAGTTATCTTCTTGATCTTCTCTGTTGTTGGTAGTTGTACTTTATTCAACGTATCTACCTTCTGACGTAATAGCTTTTCTTATAACTTTCAAGACTTTGTTATGCCTTCATGTGTATTGATTTAGTGCCAATGCACAGTTGGGCAGAATATATTTGAACGTTTCTTTTTTATCCACTTCTGCATTAAGCATCATTGTCTACTTTCTATTGTACAAGATTATCCGTAAGAAAGCATTTAATCAGAAGTCGATGTTATTAGGATTTATCACTTGATATTAAGGAAGCAACAGAAAAAAAGTGAGACATTAAAAGCAAAGTGTTATGGGCATAGTGAAAAGTAAATAATAGTGGCTTCCCTTGAGTCCCGGACAACGCCAAGGTTTCTTTATAAATGTTTATAATTTCTACGCAAAACGACGGAATACAATAAAAAGTAAAAAAAAAAGTCGTTTTCTAATCAATCATTTGTTTTAATCCTTTTCTCTCATTAGAAATAAATTTTACAAAGCAACTAAGATAAATCACACAATCACATTGACTCTTTTATTAATGACCCATCTGTAATCATTCTTAATCGTTCTCTTCTTAATGAAATACGCAAAAATAGCATCACATTATGTCACAGACAATTCTAAAACACACAAGAAATAGATAAATAAATCTAATTTATAAAACTCAGTAGGTATGTCTGTCTGTCTATCTGTCTCTACTTATCCTCCGTCAATATTGCAGAGCAGTATGAAGCGGTTCAAGTTATTGCATTTTTGGTCACTATCCTTGCATGTTTTTCAGCCAGTAATGATTACTGAAAAGAAGTGAAAATTGAAAAAAAAAAAAAATAACAAACAAAATAAACAAAAAAAAAATCCCAACTGAGACTTAGCAAGTGTTGGTTGATTTAACGTGTTATTTGCGCGCATGCGCAAATATAAACGTTTATATGGTAAAGTCGGTTATTTTTAATTATTTCTTATTCATATGAGGATGGCTCAAACGGCAACGAGTAACGATGGAGCGCTGCATGTTATCGTTTCGATTTTAGCTTATGACAATCAAGTCATATTTTTTACATGTGAAATCAGTAGTATACATTAAGTACAATATAATATCCTATAGAGAATGCGAACTCAGCGTGAATGAAATATGAAATTTAAGTGTATTTTGCGATCAGGCACACCGGGTAACGCTCGGTGCCTTACTAGTCAAAGACAAAATAGTATGAAACATCTCATGTCTTTTAATAATTTGGTACTATTCTACCCATTTTTTTTTTACTAGATTCCACCTCAAAAAAAGCATAGAGCCACTTGGTCGTAAACGGTTAATATTTGGGACGGGATCCACAAGGATATTATGCAGGGAAGTAATATTGTACTTCAACATGTGCATGTCAATGCAGTAAAGCTTGAACCCAGGAGGAAATTCACAAAGTCTAGCAGTTCGGGGAAAGAAAATATTAGAGTAAAAGGCTTTCCGCTGTCTAAGGATCACTATACTGTATGGGGTGGGATTTTGCTGCTTGCCAGGATAGTGGAAAGTATTTCCTTCGCGGTGCTACAAGTGTCCTGGGTTAGTCGCAACAGATTCCATTAAAATTATTGTAAAACATGCACAGGAACAACGTTTCGACGATGGGATAGATATCGGTTATAGTGATAGTGCAGGACCTACTTGTCTGGGAACTTTTTGGGCCCTGTCTAAGAGCGAGGGACTAGTGATAGATGCAGCAGATTCAAACCTGGCAGCAATGCTCCATGCATAGACGAATGTTGGCCTTAGAGAAACATAGAATACTACTAGGTGCGAATAACTTTCTAACATGGTAGAGAGAGAGAGAGAGAGAGAGAGAGAGAGAAAGAGAGATACTACCTTTTTCACAGCAGTCCTAGCAACGTCATCAATGTATTTGTTTCAATTCATATTGCTTGTAAATGTTTAGTCGAGAAGTTTGAACGAAGAGCGGTGAGGTAGTGTATTATTAATCATGACAATCGGTGATTTTGAAGGTTCCTCGGAACTGAATGAAGATCAACAAATACTATACTTTATAGTCATCAAAATCGGTTAAATAGCACTTTTTTAAAAACAAATCGATTGGTTGCTTGTCATAATAAGGGGCTTCTCCTCCGAAGTGTACATGGAGAAAGTTTCACGTGCTTCCCCGGAGTTATATAGTTCGCAATACATTGTAGTCTTCATTGTACTGCAGAGAATTTACTGTTGGTTTTATAAAATTATTTGTAAATAATGGCTTCGCTTAAAGTTTAAAAATGCAAACGTCAAGTGTAATGGATTACCTGTGCTCTAAAAATAATGATTCTCTGCGAACGCGCCCCTGTCTTATAAAATAATCTGCGTTTGAATATATAGGCTGAGTATTTCTACCTATGCGGTTATACAACTTCTCAAATGCACTTGTCATGTTAGGAAGTATAAAAGTGTCAACTTTGATCGAAATAGAACTTTCTTCCTTAATCAGACTTTTTCGATTATCACTTTTCGATATTTATCCGACGCGTTCAAAACCTTCGTAAGAACACTCCCAGACACATCCAGTTGCTTCGTGTGAACTTCCAAAAAGGTCGGTTCAGACCTCTCTAAATCTATAGGAAATAAACTCATACAGAGAGAGAGAGAGAGAGAGAGAAAGAGAGAGAGAGAAGCTTCGTTATATATATATATATATATATATATATATATATATATATATATATATATATATATATCTATGTATAAGGAATGAAAAAATGTACCAGCGGTGGTTGACGTTATGTTTAAAGAAAAAATAGAAAAAACCGAATGAAATTATTAAAAAATCAACGTTTCGTCCTTGTCTCAGAGGACATCTTCAGGATAATTGAAATAAAAATGTGATAAAAGAAAAAGTCATAGATCGTGCGAAAAAGGACAGTTTTTTAAAATCCAACCCATGTCGGGAAAGGACGAATATGTGTGCACACATATTCGTCCTTTCCAGGTTTGTCTCTCTCCCCGGGCTCGACTTAAATAGCTGGCCGGTCTGCGTCTGAGGTGGTTCGGAGTCACATCCAACATAATCCTCAGCCAGGCCAAATCGGCGGGTCTGAGCCAGGGAGAAGACGCAGAGGGGGAGGGTAGCTGGTCCGGGCTCCAGGGCACAAATGCCTAGCACGGGGTCCAGTTCCCAGAGGGGGCTTCGGCCCAATCTGGGGGCCGGATCAGGCCCAGAAAAGGTTCCACCACGCGGTCCGGGCTCCGCTTCTTTGCCTAGCCTGGGTTCTGGTGGGCGTGTCCCTGACACGCCCGCCGGTTCAGGCCCAGTCGATAGACGGAGAGGTGCAGTTGGTGCTGTCCCCCGCACCATCACTGTAGAGGAGTCCGTCGCACTAGGCGGCGGCTCCTGGAGTAGTACCGACACTGCTGTCCCCGGCAGTGGTAGGCATAGGCCAGCTGCGAGAGGTGATCCATCTCGGTGGGATCGGCAGAGGAAGAGGGCTTTAACTGTCAGCCCTCCCGCCCATAGGAGGACGGAACTCCTAGGGTCGGGATTAAGACCTTCCACCTCTGCTGATTTCTCCACATTGAGAACCACCGGGCTGGATCAGGCGTTTACAAGCGACGTGCCGGACGACCGGGAGGAGGCCATTAATATGCTCTCGCTTTTCGACTCCCAGTTGAACGGGACAGTGGGCCAGGATCTCCAGTGTAGCAGCGACGAGAGCGGCCAAGAAGGGAGTGCAGAAGGAAGACCAGGAGAAGCGAGAGCATCCCGTCCCAAGAAGAAGAAGGGGGCTGTTCGAACGGACCAAAAAAGTGGGGCAGTTGGTGCCATACCAGTACCAATACCATCGTCCCCGGCGGAAAGCCCAGCAGATTGGCCCTCACTGCCAGGAACCAGCACGCAGGCAACAATCTCTACGTGTTCAACAATCCCGCCGGGGAAGAGAACGCCGCCCCCTCCAGTTTCTCCAGCGATAGTAACACCAACGCCCTCGGCAGCAGAGAAGGTGTGGGGACCCCAGTCCCAGCTTACTCCTGAGGAATACCGTCAGCTGTTCATCTCCAAATATAAGGAGTATACTGACGGTAATATCATCAAACCCCTGCCAGGTGTCGTGGAAAGACTAGCAACAAGAATCATTTCATTAGTCACCACTGACTGGAAAAAGAAAACTCTGGCAGGGGTCTCTAAAGACATCATGGCGGAGATGCTGGGGGATCTCCAAATACCTGCGACGTACATTTGTCGTCGCAGTTATGCCATGTGGGATCTGCTGCTGCCGACCGTCGATGACGCAATAAAGCTCTCCAAATGTGACTGGAAGTGGAGAGAGATCCGTTTTAAGCCAGTGTATCTGAGCAGGAGTCAAACAACGGTGAATATTTTAGGCGTCCCCTGGTTTCTGGACTCTGTGCAGATAGGCGCAATTATGAGCCAGTATGGGGACGTCGAAGCGGTCCTCCCGGCCCGTGGCCCCCGTAGCCTTATGGTAGGGGACTACACAGTAAAAATGCGCTGTGACCGGGAGGGCTTTCAGAGTATACCAGCCCTGCTCAGAAGTGATGTCTGGACCATGAGCGTCATCGTCGAGGGGCGGAGACCGCACTGTTGGCATTGCCAACAAGTAGGCCATATGGCAAGAGATTGCCCTAAGAGAGTCCCCCCAAAACCAGCTGCGGAACAACAGAAGGGTGTGGCACCAGCAGCCCCTGAGAAGCCAGCCGGAGGGGGCACAGAAACAACATCAGAAGGCTGGAGCACCGTGGTCAAGAAGAGAAATGGGAAGATCACGAAGACCCCCTCCACAAGAGAGCAGCCCCCTGAAGTACAAGGTCGGTCAGCTCCCACAGGGTCGTCCACGAGTTCTTCCACCAACGTCACCACCACCAAAGTCACCACCAAGGAAGTCGCCAGCGGCCAAAAGAGAAACCATCCGGTCTCCTCGTCCGACTCAGAAGGGGAGCAAGGAGAAACACCGGCTACTGTGGCAGAGGGCCAAGTGCCGAAAAAAGAAATAAAGAAAAAGGCTCGAAAGAATAAGGAGGCTGGGTCCCGTTCCCCGTCCCCTATGAACGTAGAGAATACTGTCTCTACGGTTCAGCCACCCAAAACCCCCACCCAAACCCCTTCGGCTGAACCAAAATCCCCATCCCTATTTGATACCCCTCCAACCGGTGCTCGGTCACTGTCACGAGAAAGGCCAGAGATGCAAAACAACAACAACAGAAGAGCCAAATCTGCATCTCCGGTAAGGAGAGAAAAAACGAGAAAGCTCCCCTACCTTCCTGGAGACCGGATCTGCGATGTAGACCCCTTGCACGCTGACACATACATAACTCAGCGTCATAGGGGCCTAATAAAGCCGCTGAGGGAGATGAAGAACATTGATGGGAAAAAGGTTTCCAATCCCAAAAACTTTCCAGACGCCCCCTTAGTCATGACCTTTGTGCGTCAAACAAGAACTGGACGCACGAAGGCCATGTGGAACATGACCGAGGAAGCGAAGGGGGCGATTCCGAATTTAAAGTTGGTGGAAGAGGAGCACGACTCCCTCAAACAGCTGGCATCTAGGTGCGAAGGGAGGGTCCCTATTTACGTCCACCCTTGTTTTTATAGGGCCCTTAAATTAACCTTCCCGTTGGATGTCGGAGGTATTGCGCGGGACGGACGAGTAACGTCCGAGTTGCTTTCGGGCAACCTCGCCCAATCCTGTGGCACCCTTCTAGTCAAAGACTTTAGGCCGGTGGTTGTCGATGCTTAGGTATAATGGCCACGTCCTTAAGCCTGTGTAGTTTGAACGTAAGGGGCATGAGGTGCCGAAGCAAAGCCGCTAGGGTACTGAGGGACCTCATGTCCATGAATATAGATGTGGCTACGTTACAAGAGACTCACTTCAATTCCGTTGACGATCATCGGGTGCTGGAGGGGCATTATGATGTCTTTTCAACATACGGTGATAGTCAAAGTAGGGGGGTTTCTTTGTTAGTTAGGCGCACCCTTTCTGCAACGGTTAGCGTTGTTCACGCGGATACTGATGGTAGACTGATCGTGGCCGATGTTGCCGTGGCAAATAGAGCGTTTCGAGTCGTCGTGGTTTATGCGCCCAATTGCGTACGGGAGCGGGTTTCCTTTTTCCGGCGGTTGGAGGTGTTTCTCGGGGGTTCGGAACGGTTAGTCTTAGTGGGTGATTGGAATGCCATCCTTGATCCCAGGGTAGATAAGGTGGGCGGGACTAGAGGGACGGATGGGTGTGAAACCAGTCTGTTGGACCTGATGGCTAGATGCGATCTGGTAGACAGGTATCGGGTGGATCATCCGGGGCGGGAGATGTGGACGTGGCTCTCTAGCAGGCCTTCCGTTTCAAGTACTTACTTGGATCGGTTGTTAGTTAGAAGAGGCAACATAGAATACATATCTTGTCCCACGTTCCACTGGTTAGACCACTCTGACCACAAACTACTTGTGGCCAGATTAGATTTAGATAGTAACCCCAAGTTAGCTGGGTACTGGAAGTTAAATACCTCCCTACTGGAGATAGATGACTTCCGGGAAAGGCTAACTAAACACATTCAGAAGGGATTAGTGGGGGCGGTTACCGGGAATAAGTGGTGGGTAAACGCCAAATCTAGCATTAGAGACTTCTCTGTCAAATATGGCCAACGCCTCGCGCTAGATAGGGCCAAGGCAGAGAAGCGTCTAGAGGATAGACTATCCCGGGCGGTGGCAGGGGGGGATTCCCTAGAAATAGGCCTAGCTAAGGCGGACCTGAGTCGTTTGGCTAGCGAACGATATCAGGGCCAGGTAGTTAGGGCTAGAATTAAAAAGATGCCCAACGAAGCTGTGAATGTGGATAGATCGGAACGTGTCCGTTCGCTCGGGCGCAAATCGGATAATTACATTCGTAAGATTCAGAGCCCGGAAGGGCACTCCTTAGTGTCGGCTCGGGGGATTTGCGAGCGGTTTCGGGTGCACTTTGAAGATCGTTTTGCACAGCTGTCCAGGCTCCGCGTCCAGGAGTTTGGTAACTATTTGGCTGGCTCGCCCCGCCTGGAGGCGGCCCGAGCGGCTAGTTGCGATGGTCGGGTTGCAGAGTGTGAGGTCGTAGCTGCTATGAAGCAGGTCGCCTATAATAGATCACCAGGACTCGATGGACTGCCCTACGAGCTATACTTGAGGATGTCGCACATGTTTGTCCCGATTCTGACGGGTGTGTTTAACCACTGGTTTGACACGGGATCTATCCCGAGTCAGGTTACCAAAGGCGTGGTCACACTTCTGAAGAAGAAGGACACACATGTTGGGGGGTTGGATGATTTTAGGCCCATCACGTTGTTGAACACGGATATTAAAATCCTGGCCCGAGTGCTGGCGAATCGTTTGCAGGTTGTTATCACTGACTTGATCGAACCGGATCAGACTTACGCTGTGAAGGGGAGATCAATTCAAAACAATTTGCATTTGATTCGTACAGTCCTAGAAAACCTAGAAGACGACACTGAAGCCGCGCTGATCAATTTAGATCAGTCCAAGGCGTTCGATAGGGTGGATCATCGTTTCCTGATGGCTGTTTTAGAGACCGCCGGCTTTGGGTCCGGCTTCTGCAGATGGATTTCCATTTTGTATGCTCGTCCGACGGCAGTTGTGCAGGTCAACGGGGTGCGGTCGGCGCCGTTCGCGGTTTCTCGGTCGGTGCGACAGGGGTGTCCGTTGTCGCCCTTGCTGTATGTCCTCGCGCTGGAACCATTCCTTAGGAACGTGAGGACTAGGGTGGCTGGACCGGCCCTGCGCGGAATTGCTCTTCCTGGTGGTGCGCGAGCCAGGGTTTCCGCGTTTGCCGATGATGTCACCGTATTTGTTTCGAGCGTGGTAGATATTATTACGGTGATTAAGGCTCTCAAGCGTTATGAAAAAGTTACAGGGGCTGTAGTCAATCTCAGCAAATCCGTTGGCCTGAGGTTGGCCGCTTGGCGGGGCTCGAATGCTTTGCCTGGCGCATTTGTCTGGACGGATGGCCCGGTCCGAATTCTGGGTGTTTGGTTTGGACCCGGTCTGTGTCTAGATAAGAACTGGTCGGAAGTACAGAGCAAGGTCGAAGCGTCTGTGAGGGTTTGGCTTCGAAGGGGATTGTCCCTTAAAGGCAGGGCGGAAGCATGCGCCACTTACGTGTTTCCGCTGATCCTTTACCGATTGGCTGTACTTCCTCTGCCTGCGGTCCGCATGGCGGCCTTAACGCGTGCGCTCTTCTCACTGTTGTGGAATGAGCGACGGCCGCTTGTCCGTAGACAGGTCTGTACTCAACGTCTTGAAGATGGGGGCCTGGGGATGCCTGACCTGGCAAGTCATAAAAACGCCGAAAGGTTGGCATTCCTGGGTAGAACTCTGATCGAGGAGTGTGATTGGGGTCCCGCGGTTGGTGAGGCTTTTCCCAACCTTATCCCCAATCACTTAATTGAATGCCAAAGAAGGCCGAGAGGGCAGTCAAGATTCCTCAACGAATGCCGAAATGCGCTTAGAGCGATGCCAGGGTCCTTAGACCTTGCACAGCCTAGAAGGGCATTATATCGGGGATTAGTGGTGGGGACCGCTTCGGACCCGCTTGGGGAGCGGCTGCAGCTGTCGGAGGGGGAGGTTCGCTCTCTATGGAATTGGGCGCCAGGCCGGGGATATCTTAATAATTCCGAATTTTCCCTGACCTGGCGATTGGTTAGAAACGCTTTACCCCTCAATGACATATTGTTCAGAATTGGTAGTACGTTTAGTCCTTTTTGTCCACGGTGCGAGGAAGATAGCTTAGAAACTGTAGAACATGCTTTTTATACTTGTTCCAAGCTCCGTGAATTCTGGGAGTATGTCAGTGAGGTCACGGCTCGCATCGTCCCCGATCAGGTGACGATCCTGGATTTAGCATCCGTAGTCTATAACGTAGATCCCTTGTGGCCCAGGGAGGAACGAATGGTGTTCCTAGCGACCTTGGCCGTAGCTAGACTGGTAGTGTGGGTTTCACGCATAGAGATAGGGCGTGGGGGGGAGCCGCCTTCTCATCGGGATCTGATTTTGTATTTTAAACACCAACTTAAAATCAAAATCAGATGCGATAGAAGGAGGTTATCTCGCTCACAGTTTAGTAGGAGGTGGATTCACACCGCTAGTTTATGTGCGTTCGTACGAAACAGGCTTGAGTACGTGTTCCCTGCTTAGGCATGGCACACGCCGACCGGATAAGCAACCCCCAGACAAAACTAAGACAATCCCGTAGTGGATCAGTCCCTTAGCTAGTTGGTATAAATGAGGTCCATGTCCCCAGTCTTTATTTTAGGTGTTAGAATACCTCCAAAGAAGCCCAGTCCTGATTTATTTATTTTAGTCCAAACCTGTCCCAATGGTATTTTTCTTGGAGGTCACCGAATATCCCCTCCCCCCCCCTTTATTTTGTCCGTAGTTGTGCCCATTCCCTCTTAGGAAGTGCTCCCTTGTTTTCGGCTGACACCGGAAAACAGGAAGCATTTCAAAATTAAATAGGTAAGGGTGTGTCCTGATTAACACATTCATCGCTTAACGTTTTATTTGGTTCATTTATTTTTCATTACTGTTATTTTTCTTTATTTTGGGGTGTTTTAAGGCTCTCATTACCCCCACCCATCACCCGCATATATCATACGCATCACAATTTCACCCCTCATATATCATACGCATCACCCTCATTGTTTCATGGTAAAATAAATCATTGTTCAAAAAAAAAAAAAAAAAAAAAAGTCATTGTATATATTGTTCATATCATCGGGGTTTTAAGTAGATCCAACCCCTTGAGTGCATGTGGTATTGTGGTGACTGCAACTAGTTATAGGGAATAGACCAAGTGGACGACCCCCGACCCCCATTCTCCCCCCACACCCTTTTTGGCCTCATGCCACATTTAAAAAGACTTGTTGCACATTTTATGTAATTTTAATTTTAAAATTCCGTGAAGTTTGTAATTTTTTCTTTCTAAATAAATATTTAAATAGAAAAGAGAGTTCTCCTGTCTTTTCTATTTACCTTTGGCTGTCCCCGACATCCAAAGACCAGCTACCAGCCCCTCTTGGGCTGGTTAAAGCTTTGTTTTATTCTTTTGCTCGCCTCCTGTTGAGGCCATTAACTGTTGTTTCTATTTTTTCCAGGTTTGTCTCTCTCCCCGGGCTCGACTTAAATAGCTGGCCGGTCTGCGTCTGAGGTGGTTCGGAGTCACATCCAACATAATCCTCAGCCAGGCCAAATCGGCGGGTCTGAGCCAGGGAGAAGACGCAGAGGGGGAGGGTAGCTGGTCCGGGCTCCAGGGCACAAATGCCTAGCACGGGGTCCAGTTCCCAGAGGGGGCTTCGGCCCAATCTGGGGGCCGGATCAGGCCCAGAAAAGGTTCCACCACGCGGTCCGGGCTCCGCTTCTTTGCCTAGCCTGGGTTCTGGTGGGCGTGTCCCTGACACGCCCGCCGGTTCAGGCCCAGTCGATAGACGGAGAGGTGCAGTTGGTGCTGTCCCCCGCACCATCACTGTAGAGGAGTCCGTCGCACTAGGCGGCGGCTCCTGGAGTAGTACCGACACTGCTGTCCCCGGCAGTGGTAGGCATAGGCCAGCTGCGAGAGGTGATCCATCTCGGTGGGATCGGCAGAGGAAGAGGGCTTTAACTGTCAGCCCTCCCGCCCATAGGAGGACGGAACTCCTAGGGTCGGGATTAAGACCTTCCACCTCTGCTGATTTCTCCACATTGAGAACCACCGGGCTGGATCAGGCGTTTACAAGCGACGTGCCGGACGACCGGGAGGAGGCCATTAATATGCTCTCGCTTTTCGACTCCCAGTTGAACGGGACAGTGGGCCAGGATCTCCAGTGTAGCAGCGACGAGAGCGGCCAAGAAGGGAGTGCAGAAGGAAGACCAGGAGAAGCGAGAGCATCCCGTCCCAAGAAGAAGAAGGGGGCTGTTCGAACGGACCAAAAAAGTGGGGCAGTTGGTGCCATACCAGTACCAATACCATCGTCCCCGGCGGAAAGCCCAGCAGATTGGCCCTCACTGCCAGGAACCAGCACGCAGGCAACAATCTCTACGTGTTCAACAATCCCGCCGGGGAAGAGAACGCCGCCCCCTCCAGTTTCTCCAGCGATAGTAACACCAACGCCCTCGGCAGCAGAGAAGGTGTGGGGACCCCAGTCCCAGCTTACTCCTGAGGAATACCGTCAGCTGTTCATCTCCAAATATAAGGAGTATACTGACGGTAATATCATCAAACCCCTGCCAGGTGTCGTGGAAAGACTAGCAACAAGAATCATTTCATTAGTCACCACTGACTGGAAAAAGAAAACTCTGGCAGGGGTCTCTAAAGACATCATGGCGGAGATGCTGGGGGATCTCCAAATACCTGCGACGTACATTTGTCGTCGCAGTTATGCCATGTGGGATCTGCTGCTGCCGACCGTCGATGACGCAATAAAGCTCTCCAAATGTGACTGGAAGTGGAGAGAGATCCGTTTTAAGCCAGTGTATCTGAGCAGGAGTCAAACAACGGTGAATATTTTAGGCGTCCCCTGGTTTCTGGACTCTGTGCAGATAGGCGCAATTATGAGCCAGTATGGGGACGTCGAAGCGGTCCTCCCGGCCCGTGGCCCCCGTAGCCTTATGGTAGGGGACTACACAGTAAAAATGCGCTGTGACCGGGAGGGCTTTCAGAGTATACTAGCCCTGCTCAGAAGTGATGTCTGGACCATGAGCGTCATCGTCGAGGGGCGGAGACCGCACTGTTGGCATTGCCAACAAGTAGGCCATATGGCAAGAGATTGCCCTAAGAGAGTCCCCCCAAAACCAGCTGCGGAACAACAGAAGGGTGTGGCACCAGCAGCCCCTGAGAAGCCAGCCGGAGGGGGCACAGAAACAACATCAGAAGGCTGGAGCACCGTGGTCAAGAAGAGAAATGGGAAGATCACGAAGACCCCCTCCACAAGAGAGCAGCCCCCTGAAGTACAAGGTCGGTCAGCTCCCACAGGGTCGTCCACGAGTTCTTCCACCAACGTCACCACCACCAAAGTCACCACCAAGGAAGTCGCCAGCGGCCAAAAGAGAAACCATCCGGTCTCCTCGTCCGACTCAGAAGGGGAGCAAGGAGAAACACCGGCTACTGTGGCAGAGGGCCAAGTGCCGAAAAAAGAAATAAAGAAAAAGGCTCGAAAGAATAAGGAGGCTGGGTCCCGTTCCCCGTCCCCTATGAACGTAGAGAATACTGTCTCTACGGTTCAGCCACCCAAAACCCCCACCCAAACCCCTTCGGCTGAACCAAAATCCCCATCCCTATTTGATACCCCTCCAACCGGTGCTCGGTCACTGTCACGAGAAAGGCCAGAGATGCAAAACAACAACAACAGAAGAGCCAAATCTGCATCTCCGGTAAGGAGAGAAAAAACGAGAAAGCTCCCCTACCTTCCTGGAGACCGGATCTGCGATGTAGACCCCTTGCACGCTGACACATACATAACTCAGCGTCATAGGGGCCTAATAAAGCCGCTGAGGGAGATGAAGAACATTGATGGGAAAAAGGTTTCCAATCCCAAAAACTTTCCAGACGCCCCCTTAGTCATGACCTTTGTGCGTCAAACAAGAACTGGACGCACGAAGGCCATGTGGAACATGACCGAGGAAGCGAAGGGGGCGATTCCGAATTTAAAGTTGGTGGAAGAGGAGCACGACTCCCTCAAACAGCTGGCATCTAGGTGCGAAGGGAGGGTCCCTATTTACGTCCACCCTTGTTTTTATAGGGCCCTTAAATTAACCTTCCCGTTGGATGTCGGAGGTATTGCGCGGGACGGACGAGTAACGTCCGAGTTGCTTTCGGGCAACCTCGCCCAATCCTGTGGCACCCTTCTAGTCAAAGACTTTAGGCCGGTGGTTGTCGATGCTTAGGTATAATGGCCACGTCCTTAAGCCTGTGTAGTTTGAACGTAAGGGGCATGAGGTGCCGAAGCAAAGCCGCTAGGGTACTGAGGGACCTCATGTCCATGAATATAGATGTGGCTACGTTACAAGAGACTCACTTCAATTCCGTTGACGATCATCGGGTGCTGGAGGGGCATTATGATGTCTTTTCAACATACGGTGATAGTCAAAGTAGGGGGGGTTCTTTGTTAGTTAGGCGCACCCTTTCTGCAACGGTTAGCGTTGTTCACGCGGATACTGATGGTAGACTGATCGTGGCCGATGTTGCCGTGGCAAATAGAGCGTTTCGAGTCGTCGTGGTTTATGCGCCCAATTGCGTACGGGAGCGGGTTTCCTTTTTCCGGGGGTTGGAGGTGTTTCTCGGGGGTTCGGAACGGTTAGTTCTAGTGGGTGATTGGAATGCCATCCTTGATCCCAGGGTAGATAAGGTGGGCGGGACTAGAGGGACGGATGGGTGTGAAACCAGTCTGTTGGACCTGATGGCTAGATGCGATCTGGTAGACAGGTATCGGGTGGATCATCCGGGGCGGGAGATGTGGACGTGGCTCTCTAGCAGGCCTTCCGTTTCAAGTACTTACTTGGATCGGTTGTTAGTTAGAAGAGGCAACATAGAATACATATCTTGTCCCACGTTCCACTGGTTAGGCCACTCTGACCACAAACTACTTGTGGCCAGATTAGATCTAGATAGTACCCCCAAGTTAGCTGGGTACTGGAAGTTAAATACCTCCCTACTGGAGATAGATGACTTCCGGGAAAGGCTAACTAAACACATTCAGAAGGGATTAGTGGGGGCGGTTACCGGGAATAGGTGGTGGGTAAACGCCAAATCTAGCATTAGAGACTTCTCTGTCAAATATGGCCAACGCCTCGCGCTAAATAGGGCCAAGGCAGAGAAGCGTCTAGAGGATAGACTATCCCGGGCGGTGGCAGGGGGGGATTCCCTAGAAATAGGCCTAGCTAAGGCGGACCTGAGTCGTTTGGCTAGCGAACGATATCAGGGCCAGGTAGTTAGGGCTAGAATTAAAAAGATGCCCAACGAAGCTGTGAATGTGGATAGATCTGAACGTGTCCGTTCGCTCGGGCGCAAATCGGATAATTACATTCGTAAGATTCAGAGCCCGGAAGGGCACTCCTTAGTGTCGGCTCGGGGGATTTGCGAGCGGTTTCGGGTGCACTTTGAAGATCGTTTTGCACAGCTGTCCAGGCTCCGCGTCCAGGAGTTTGGTAACTATTTGGCTGGCTCGCCCCGCCTGGAGGCGGCCCGAGCGGCTAGTTGCGATGGTCGGGTTGCAGAGTGTGAGGTCGTAGCTGCTATGAAGCAGGTCGCCTATAATAGATCACCAGGACTCGATGGACTGCCCTACGAGCTATACTTGAGGATGTCGCACATGTTTGTCCCGATTCTGACGGGTGTGTTTAACCACTGGTTTGACACGGGATCTATCCCGAGTCAGGTTACCAAAGGCGTGGTCACACTTCTGAAGAAGAAGGACACACATGTTGGGGGGTTGGATGATTTTAGGCCCATCACGTTGTTGAACACGGATATTAAAATCCTGGCCCGAGTGCTGGCGAATCGTTTGCAGGTCGTTATCACTGACTTGATCGAACCGGATCAGACTTACGCTGTGAAGGGGAGATCAATTCAAAACAATTTGCATTTGATTCGTACAGTCCTAGAAAACCTAGAAGACGACACTGAAGCCGCGCTGATCAATTTAGATCAGTCCAAGGCGTTCGATAGGGTGGATCATCGTTTCCTGATGGCTGTTTTAGAGACCGCCGGCTTTGGGTCCGGCTTCTGCAGATGGATTTCCATTTTGTATGCTCGTCCGACGGCAGTTGTGCAGGTCAACGGGGTGCGGTCGGCGCCGTTCGCGGTTTCTCGGTCGGTGCGACAGGGGTGTCCGTTGTCGCCCTTGCTGTATGTCCTCGCGCTGGAACCATTCCTTAGGAACGTGAGGACTAGGGTGGCTGGACCGGCCCTGCGCGGAATTGCTCTTCCTGGTGGTGCGCGAGCCAGGGTTTCCGCGTTTGCCGATGATGTCACCGTATTTGTTTCGAGCGTGGTAGATATTATTACGGTGATTAAGGCTCTCAAGCGTTATGAAAAAGTTACAGGGGCTGTAGTCAATCTCAGCAAATCCGTTGGCCTGAGGTTGGCCGCTTGGCGGGGCTCGAATGCTTTGCCTGGCGCATTTGTCTGGACGGATGGCCCGGTCCGAATTCTGGGTGTTTGGTTTGGACCCGGTCTGTGTCTAGATAAGAACTGGTCGGAAGTACAGAGCAAGGTCGAAGCGTCTGTGAGGGTTTGGCTTCGAAGGGGATTGTCCCTTTAAGGCAGGGCGGAAGCATGCGCCACTTACGTGTTTCCGCTGATCCTTTACCGATTGGCTGTACTTCCTCTGCCTGCGGTCCGAATGGCGGCCTTAACGCGTGCGCTCTTCTCACTGTTGTGGAATGAGCGACGGCCGCTTGTCCGTAGACAGGTCTGTACTCAACGTCTTGAAGATGGGGGCCTGGGGATGCCTGACCTGGCAAGTCATAAAAACGCCGAAAGGTTGGCATTCCTGGGTAGAACTCTGATCGAGGAGTGTGATTGGGGTCCCGCGGTTGGTGAGGCTTTTCCCAACCTTATCCCCAATCACTTAATTGAATGCCAAAGAAGGCCGAGAGGGCAGTCAAGATTCCTCAACGAATGCCGAAATGCGCTTAGAGCGATGCCAGGGTCCTTAGACCTTGCACAGCCTAGAAGGGCATTATATCGGGGATTAGTGGTGGGGACCGCTTCGGACCCGCTTGGGGAGCGGCTGCAGCTGTCGGAGGGGGAGGTTCGCTCTCTATGGAATTGGGCGCCAGGCCGGGGATATCTTAATAATTCCGAATTCTCCCTGACCTGGCGATTGGTTAGAAACGCTTTACCCCTCAATGACATATTGTTCAGAATTGGTAGTACGTTTAGTCCTTTTTGTCCACGGTGCGAGGAAGATAGCTTAGAAACTGTAGAACATGCTTTTTATACTTGTTCCAAGCTCCGTGAATTCTGGGAGTATGTCAGTGAGGTCACGGCCCGCATCGTCCCCGATCAGGTGACGATCCTGGATTTAGCATCCGTAGTCTATAACGTAGATCCCTTGTGGCCTAGGGAGGAACGAATGGTGTTCCTAGCGACCTTGGCCGTAGCTAGACTGGTAGTGTGGGTTTCACGCATAGAGATAGGGCGTGGGGGGGAGCCGCCTTCTCATCGGGATCTGATTTTGTATTTTAAACACCAACTTAAAATCAAAATCAGATGCGATAGAAGGAGGTTATCTCGCTCACAGTTTAGTAGGAGGTGGATTCACACCGCTAGTTTATGTGCGTTCGTACGAAACAGGCTTGAGTACGTGTTCCCTGCTTAGGCATGGCACACGCCGACCGGATAAGCAACCCCCAGACAAAAATAAGACAATCCCGTAGTGGATCAGTCCCTTAGCTAGTTGGTATAAATGAGCTCCATGTCCCCAACCTTTATTTTAGGTGTTAGAATACCTCCAAAGAAGCCCAGTCCTGATTTATTTATTTTAGTCCAAACCTGTCCCAATGGTATTTTTCTTGGAGGTCACCGAATATCCCCTCCCCCCCCTTTATTTTGTCCGTAGTTGTGCCCATTCCCTCTTAGGAAGTGCTCCCTTGTTTTCGGCTGATACCGGAAAACAGGAAGCATTTCAAAATTAAATAGGTAAGGGTGTGTCCTGATTAACACATTCATCGCTTAACGTTTTATTTGGTTCATTTATTTTCTATTACTGTTATTTTTCTTTATTTTGGGGTGTTTTAAGGCTCTCATTACCCCCGCCCATCACCCGCATATATCATACGCATCACAATTTCACCCCTCATATATCATACGCATCACCCTCACTGTTTCATTATAAAATAAATCATTGTTATAAAAAAAAAAAAAAAAAAAAAAAAAAAAAGTCATTGTAAATATTGTTCATATCATCTGGGGTTTTAAGTAGATCCAACCCCTAGAGTGTATGTGGTATTGTGGTGACTGCAACTAGTTATAGGGAATAGACCAAGTGGACGACCCCCGACCCCCATTCTCCCCCACACCCTTTTGGCCTCATGCCACATTCGGAAAGAGTATCTTTTCATATTTTATATAATTTTAATCTTAAAATTTTGTAAAGTCTGAAATATTTCTTTTTTGAATAAATATTTAAATAGAAAAGAGGGTTGCCTTTTTTCTGTTGTTCTTGGCCTTTTGAACCAAGATTAAAGTGTAGTATCTGCCTCGCAGTATACTAGGCTTTCTCTTTTTCAAAGACCAGCGACCGCCCACTTGACCAACTTTTGGTCAAGTTCAAGGGTTTGTTTTTTTTTTTTGGCCTCAAAAGACCGACCCCATTCTTTGGGTGAGTGGTCCTTAAGGCATTGTTTTTTTTTGTTTTTTTTTACCACTAAATGTTTTTTCTATTTTTTGCAGATAGTCCAGTCTCTGGATCCCACTTAAGCAGCCGGCCGGGCTAGGGGAAACTGACGTGCCTTTTTAGGCGAAGGTCCGCCTAGTTTCCAAATCGGCGGGTCGGAGAAGGGCACTGGGCCAACACCTAGGGTCCAGGCCTCTACCTCTTCACCATGGGGGACGCCCCTGGTGGAGCGACCGTGTCGGGAGGAGGGCACCACACCCGGTGGTGCCGTTGAGGGGAAGTGCCACATCCGGTGGCACTCCAGTGCCGTTGTTGAGGGGCACCAGACCCGGTGGTGCTCCAGTGCCGTTGTTGGTGGGTACCACACCCGGTGGTACCCCAGAGATCGTTTCGGCGGGTACCACATCCGGTGATACCCCAGTACTGAGGGCAACCACCACGCCCACAGCCTTTGTATACGAGATGGAAGATGCCACATCCGCGGGAGCCCCATCATCAAGCGATGAGTACTCACCCTCACCACTTGTGTATGTAGTGGATGGATACAAGCCGTGTACCCCTTTACTGAGGGCTGATGACTCACCAGCTCCTACAGCCAAGCCGGAAGGGGTGGGCCCAGGAGCAAAGTTCCAAGGGAAGATTGCCACACCCGGTGACACTGCGCAGCCGTCAACATCCGGCTGTCTATGGAGGAGGAGCCGTTAGAGGATTTTCTCAACCCCTGGACTTTTGCAGGGCTATCACAGGACATGGTGATAGCCTACACGGAAGAGGAGACCAGGAATGCGTGGGCCAAGTATGTCGCGGACACGCCGGGGGGTCCGTGGAAGATGCCGAGACTGCCAGACGGCGGGCAGAGTCCGAGGGTGGTGAAATCGGCGCTAGCCCACAGAAAAGTGAGCAGGTACTGAAGAAGTGAAGAGCTCTTAACCTTGCAGAGCCTAGGCAGCAAGGCCAAGTTGGAAGAATAGAGCAGAAGAAGGCAGAATGGCCTAAGCTGAAGCAGGCTGAACCAGTCGCGGCGACAGAAGAGAAAAGCCCGAAGAAGAACAGTACTTGGGGCTCAAAAGAAAAGAAATCCCCGAAAGAGTACCGCCGGCTTTTCCAGGAAAAATACAAGCCCCTGACCGAGGGAAATATAATTAAATTAGTTCCAGACATATTAGAAAATCCGAGAACCAGGATAATTTCACTGGTGACGCTAGAACAAAAACAAAAAGGGCTAACGTGAGAAGGAAAAGATGATGGCCATGCTCGTGGAGTTGAATATCCCGGCAACATACATAGTGCGACGTAGCTATGCAATGTGGGATCTACTCCTCCCGACAGCAGAAGACGCAGCAAAGATAGCAAAAGAAGACATTGTGTGGAAAGGGCTGAGATGTAAGCTTGAATACTTAGAGCAGAGAAGGACAACGGTATCAGTTATTGGAGTCCCATGCTGGATGAGTGGTGCCATATTCTCACAATACGGAGACGTTGAGGCCGTAAACCCGGTTCAATGATTGAGAAACATCGCCACCGGGGATTACAAGATAATCATTAAATTAACCCGGGCTGAGTTTAACGCAATACCAGCCACACTTAAATACGAAAACTGGGTGATATCAATTATCGTGGAAGGGAGGAGGCCACATTGCTGGCACTGTATGTTGCCGGGGCACATAGCAAGAGTCTGCCCTAAAAGGAATCCCGTACCTCCACCAGCAACTGTTCCTCCAAAGACAGTAACAGAGGAAAACAGGGAAAAGACTCCTAAAGACAAGGAAACCCCCAAGGATAAGGCCACAAGCTGGAGCACGGTGGTCAGGAAAGGAAAGGAGAAGCAAACAGTCGCCGGTAAAGCAGCAAAAGAAGAAAAAGGGGGAGTAAAACGAAAGTTGGCTTCGGAATCAGAAGAAGAGGCAGGAGAAGCCGTAGACGAGACCAAGGCAAAGATGGATCAAAACAAAAAAGTAAAAGAAGACCAAACAAACTCTGCTCAACCCCAAGCCCAATCCCCTCCTCCGGATGAGCAGAATACCCCTCCCCGTTGTACCACCCCTAAACCTACGCCTGACGAAGATGCTCCTGAAATAGAAATGTCAGAAAAAGAGGAAAAAGGAGAGACCACTACCCCTCGAGGAAATCCGGTCAGGACCGAGAGGACCAGAAAGCGGCCATTCTTGCCTGGAGAGAGTGTATGTGAAGTGGACATAGCACACCTGAAAACGGATCTGAGTGGCAGCCAGAGAAGGAGTTTAAAGCAGCTTAAGAAACTCACTAAAGTTGAGGGGAAAGAAGTGGAAGACACGAGAAACTTTCGCGAGGCTCCCCTATTAATAACTTTTGTCCGAAAAGAAAAGGGAGCAAGAGTTAAAGCCATGGGGAGGATGCTGAAAGAAGCCAAAGAAGCGATCCCAGGGCTGAAGCTTGTAGAAGAGGAGCATCCTTCATTGAGAGCAATAGACACAAAGTGTGAAGGAAGGGTCCCATTATATGTTCACCCCTCCCTTTATAGAGTTTTAAAGTTAACATTTCCCCTGGACGTGGGAGGTCTGGTCCGAGGAGGTCAGTTCACAACGGAGTTATTAACTGGCAGCGTGCTAAGGGATCCCGTGGTCCTTGAGGTAGATATAGCTGTAATTCAGGAGACCCACTTTGTTGGGCCTTGGGATTGCGATGTGCTGGCGAACGACTTTGACGTTTACTCAGCATATGGCAATTACCGTAGTCGTGGGGTTTCTGTGCTAGTGAGTCGCACCCTAGTTACGACGGTTACTGTAGTCCACGCGGACGCTCATGGAAGGCTGGTCGTGGTCGATGTTGCCGTTAAAAGCGGTAAGTTCCGGATTTTTGCTGTTTACGCGCCCAATATCGCTGGGGAGAGGGTTTCCTTTTTTTGGCAGGTGGAGGTGTTCCTATCGGCGGGTTCGGAGCGGGTAGTTTTAATGGGGGACTGGAATGCCATCCTGGACCCCAAGATAGATAAGGTAGGGGGGATAGAGGGTCGGAGAGGTGTGAAAGCAGCCTGTCTGACCTGATGGCCTCGTGCGATCTGGTCGACAGATTCCGTCTGGATCACCCGGGGAGGGAAATGTGGACGTGGCAAAAAAGTGAGGCCGCCTGTTCAAGTACCTACTTGGGTAGGATGCTAGTTAGAAGAGGCGACATAGATTTCTTATCTTGTCCCACGTTCCACTGGCTAGGTCATTCGGACCATAAATTAGTAATGGTCCGTTTGAGAGTAGGTAATAGGCCTAGGTTGGCTGGCTACTGGAAGTTGAACGCCTCCTTACTGGAGATGAACGACTTCCGGGAACAGCTGACAGCACTAATTCAGCGGGAGTTAGTGGGGGGGCGGTTACTGGGAGTAGCTGGTGGGTTAGACTTAAGGCTAACATTAGGCTCTTTTGCGTCCAATATAGCCAACGCCTCGCGTTTACTAGGGCGCGGACCAAAAGGCACCTAGATGATAGGTTTACCCGGGCGGTGGCTGGTGGGGATCCCCTAGAGATAGCAGTAGTTAAGGGGGACCTCCAGTGCTTGGCTAGCGAGCGTTATGAAGGTCAAATAGTTAGAGCTAGGTTAAATAGAGTCTCTTACGAAGCCGTGAACGTTGACGCTGTTGAGCGTAAGGCTGCCTTAAGACGTGGCTCGGATGGGTACATTCGGAAGGTAAAAAAACCTGAAAGGACATACCCTCGTATCAACTCGAGAGATTTGCAATGGGTTTCGTCAACATCTGGAGGAACGCTTTACCCAACTACCCAGACTCCGCGGCCAGGAGTTTGGCAGCTATTTAGCCAGCTCGCCCCGCTTTACTGCGGCCCGAGCAGCTAGCTGTGATGGGATGGTTACGGAGCGTGAAGTCATTACTGCGTTGAAGCAGGTTGGCAATAACAAATCTCCAGGGCTCGATGGTCTGCACTACGAACTGTATTTGAGGCTGTCACCCATGTTTGTTCCTCTTCTTACGGGTGTGTTTAACCACTGGTTTTCCCAGGGATCCATCCCTGGGCAGGTAACCAAAGGAGTGGTCACACTACTGAAGAAAAGAGAGCGGCATGGTGGGGAGGATTTAGATGACTATAGGCCCATCACTCTGCTAAACACAGAGTTGAAGATTTAGGTCCGAGTTCTTGCAAACCGACTGCAGGTTGTTATCGGCGACTTGGTCGAACCGGATCAGACTTTTTCTGTGAAGGGGAGATCTATTCAAAACAACTTGGACTTGGTGCGCACGATCATAGAGGGGTTAGATGACGACATAGGAGCCGCACTGATCAATTTAGATCAGTCCAAAGCGTTCGATAGGGTCGACCATGGTTTCTTGGAATCTGTTATGTAGACCGCCGGATTTGGTCCGGACTTCCGCAAGTGGATTTCCATTCTGTATTGTAATCCTGCGGTAGCGGTACAAGTAAATGGTAGGTTGTCGGAGACCTTTGGGGTCTCTCGGTCGGTGCGCCAGGGTTGTCCGCTGTCGCCTCTGTTGTATGTCCTGCGTTGGAGCCCTTCGTTCGCAAATTAAGGGACGAGGCGACTAGACCAGTCCTGCGTGGCATAGCTCTACCTGGCGGCAAGTTCGCCAGGGTGTCCGCGTACACTGATGATGTCACCGTTTTTGTAGGGCGAAGGATCGATATTAAAGCGGTCATGGAGGCGGTCGCTGAGTATGAAAGTGTCACAGGGGCCGTAGTCAATCGCAGCAAGTCCGTTGGCCTGCGGTTGGGTACCTGGACCGGGGTAAACTCGCTTCCAGGTGGGTTCGGCTGGACTGATGGCCCGATAAAGATTCTTGGAGTTTGGTTCGGGCCTGGACTCCAGCTGGACAAAAATTGGTCGGAAGTACAAACGAAGGTCGAATCGTCAGTAAGGACTTGGATTCGCAGGGGCTTATCCTTGAAAGGTCGTGCGGAGGCGTGTCAAACTTACGTCTTTCCGTTGATCCTTTACCACTTGTCAGTACTTCGTCTTCCTGCAGACCGTTATAAGGCTTTGGAGCGACTCCTTTTCCAACTTCTTTGTCCGTAGGCAGGTCTGTACACAGAAACTCAGTGAGGGAGGCTTGGGAATGCCTGACTTGTTAAGTCATAAGTACGCCGAAAGATTGACGTTCCTGAGTCGGACACTCCTTGAGGAATTGCACTGGGTACTAGTTGTGGAGCAAGCTTTTCCACAGCTCCTATCCTCCCCTGCCGCTGAAAGTCGCAGAAGACCGGTGGGGGAACGGCAATTCCTCTCCGAATGCCGAGCCGCCCTTAGGGCATTGCCGGGGTCCAGTGTCCTTGCACGGCCTAGGAGGAGGCTATATCAGGATTTAGTGTTGGGTACCGCAAAAGATCCGCTGGTTGAACGGCTACACATGTCGAGGGAGGAGGGCTTCTCTCAGTGGAATTGGGCGTCAGCCAGAAACTTCTTAAACAATTCAGAGTTTTCCATAACATGGAGGTTTGTGCGGAATGCGCTGCCACTTTTTGGCGTGCTTTCCAGGGATTGCAAGAGGGATGAATACGTTTCCTTTTGCCCCCGCTGCGAGGATGATGAGGATGAAACAAGGGATCACACCTTTTTTCTTTGCAGTGGAGTTCGGAGGCTCTGAGAGTACGTCGGAGAGGTAACGGCTCGCATCGACCCCGAGCGGTTGGTGCCACTTGATTTGGCATACGTCGTCGACAACATGGATCCGCCGTTCACTGGGGAGAAACGGTTGGTGTTTCTCGCAATCCCAGCTGTAGCTAGGTTAGTGACGTGGGTTACGCGTCTTAATATTGTCTAGAGGGTTGAATCTGTTTCGGATCGGGATCTGGTCGCTTACTTTAAGCATCAGCTTAAAGTTAAGATCAGATGCGATTGGAAAATATTACATCGCATAGATTTTGATAGGAGATGGGTGCACAACACTAGGTTTAAGTATTGGTCAGGCGGTGCTAAGGTTCTACGGAACCCAGCCTTGAGCAACGATTTATAGAGTAGGAGTAGTTAGGTTGTAACCACTTCGAGTGGAAAATACTTTATTAAGTGCTAGACTAGGGCAAGTATGATAGTTGATCCTGTCCCCGATTTTATGTTTCATCGGCACTAGGAGAGCTTGCAAAGATGCCCAGTCCACCCTTTGTTTTGTCCCCGGTCTGTTGCCCCTACACGTACATTTATCTTGGAAGACGCCATCCATTCCCTATGTTACCCATCCATATCTAATTTGTTTTCAAAATATCGTCCCTGGGTCCCCCATTCCCCACTAGGGAACGACCTGCTTGCTTTCGACCTTCGGGACCGGAAGACAGTGGACGTTCCATATTTAGAAGTAGGTTGGGAGGACCTTTACTAACCCGCCCCCATAGGCATTTTGTTTAGTTGTTTTATTTTATTTTTCTTTCTTTTTTGGGTGTATCTTAGCTCGCCCCCCTCCCCATCATCTCATCCCTCATTTATTAAGGAAAAAAAATTGTTTGTATATATAACTTTTTTGTTTTGTTAAACCATGTAAATATTCGTTTTGTTTTTCAGTTTGTATATAAAGCCAACGCATACGCTGGGGAGATTTTAAGTAGATAAACTCCATCGTAAGAATGAGGTCTTATGGTGATAGTGTCTTAGTGTAGGAAACTTAATAAAGTCTTTAAAAGACCTAGCAAGTAGTTAGAAATGCCCCTCGCCCCCCACTTCCCCCTACTGGCCCTGGTGCCTTAGTGTTTTGGACCCCAAATGAGGGCATGGCAGTAGATAATGCCAGGCCCGGGGCCAAGCACTAAATAAACTCTTGTTCTTGGCCTTCGGGCCGGGATCAAAGTGTAGCATCTGTTCCGGCAGATACTGCAAGCTATGACTAGCTATGACTAGCTATGACTAGCAAAGACCAGATGTGGGGGCAACCCCACATGCCTGACCTTTAACCAGCTCCCATTTCCCACCTCTCGGGAGCTGGTCCCCTTTTTCCCTTCCCCCTCCCTTCACTCCTCACATTAAAAATTGGCCTTGTGCCTAATTTGCTCGGTGGGGGAGCAAATAAATACCATCTGTTCCGGCAGATACTGCAAGCAAAGATCATATGTGGGGGCAACCCCACATATAAGACCTTGGTCAATGTAGGGGCAACCTTTCATACCAATTGTCACTATCCAGCTCCCCTACTCCCCGGGGAGTTGGTCCCCATTTCCCTTTCACTCCTCACATTAAAAATCGGCCTTGTGCCTAATTTGCTCGGTGGGGGAGCAAATAAATACCTCAAAGTGTAGTATCTGTTCCAGCAGATGCTGCACTTAAGATAATTTGTACCAGTCAATGGAGGGGAAACCCTCTATACTGGGACAATTATTATTTTTGGTAACCAGAGTGCCCCCTTTTTGCCTACTTTTAGGGGAGCTGGTTTTTACCTCACATTAAAAACGGCCTTGTGCCTAATTTGCTCAGTGGGGGAGCAAATAAATACCATCTGTTCCAGCAGATACTGCAAGCAAAGACCATATGTGGGGAAACACCACATATAAGACCTTGGTTAATGTAGGGAAAACCCTTCATACCAATTGTAGCTATCCAGCTCCCCTACTCCCCGGGGGGCTGGTCCCCATTTCCCCTTCACTCTCCACATTAAAAAACGGCCTTGTGCCTAATCTGATCAGTGGGGAAACAAATAAATACCCTGTTGTTCCTGACCTTCGGGCCGGGATCAAAGTGTAGTATCTGTTCTGCAGATGCTGCATATAATTGTTCAATGTAGGGGAAACCCTTTATACTGAGACAATTACTATTTTTTGGATACTGCCAGAGTTCCCTCTTTTTACCCTTATTTTAGGGGAGCTGGTTTAACCCCACATTAAAAACGACCTTGTGTCTAATTTGCTTTCGTGGGGGAGCTATTAAATACAATAAATAGAAAAGATGATTTTTAATATAAATATCAATACATACAAAAGAAAAACGAATTTATAGGAGTATATATATATATATATATATATATATATATATATATATATATATATATATATATATATATAGTAAAAGAGTGCTTTGCTTTAAAATTTTAATTTCCATAAATTACAGAAAATTAATTTTCTTATACAAATGTGTGCGTTATTCCAAATATTAATGTATTCCATTTATAATTAAAATACAATTTCGGGCATATAGCCCCGCGACTCGCGCGTATATTACTTAATCAAAAAGTCTCATTTTCACGAACTCTACACAGGAAATAACGTTGTATACCGGCAATATCACATCGAATGTTGTCTTCAATGTGGTCTATTGTGTCTGGTTAATCATCGGCAACATGCGACTAAAATATCCCTAAAAAAAAAAAAAAAAAAATCTATGTCTCTGGCTGATTTCGTTAAAATATTAACAGTATAATTTGTATTTAGCAAACGCTATCCGGGTGTCAGGATTTTCATAATAAAGTGCAAAAGAAATCGGAAAATTAAATAAACAATTACCAAATATTTAATGTAAAAAATAATGTTATCAATTTAAAGTTCACCGCTGATAAGCACATACACACACACGCACACACACATTTATACACACGTATATATATACACACACACACATATATACACATATATATATATATATACACATACATACACACACTCTCTCTCTCTCATCCATACCCAAACCAGATTAAATCAATTCCTGAATAGAACAGTTTTTGTACCATCTGTATATCTTTACGAAGATTAGAATAAAAGCATAAAGACACACTATTTTATGTATAAAATCCTTATATTTATTTGGATAACATTCATTCAATAGTGTTATTTCTGGAAAATACTTAAGATATAAGGCTTAAGATATAGGGTCTTAAGATATAGGGTCTTAATAATAATTGAGATAATCTTGCTTAACTCGTTTTGAATGTCTTTCGATCAAATTCCAAGCAAATCCGAAATAATTGAATTTTCATATAGGAGCTTCTCCTCATATCCTCTAAAACCCTTTATAAATACTAAAAAAAAACAACGTAATGAACATTTGGGGATATTTATTAATTTATGTTTTATATCTACTTATGCGTTACGAATGTGTTTAAAATTCATAATGATTGAGAAATTTGTTTAGACAAAAGTCTTGTACATACAAATTTATAAACACCTAACTTTACTAATGATTCCTAACTTTACTAATGATTCCTAACTTTACTAATGATTCTTGAAAGAAGATTCCAATAAAATGCTTTGCATAATATTGTTTATTTAATACTTTACACAGTACCATACAATTTGAACATTTTTTAAAATAGGTGGCTGATTCATGTTTAATGCAAGGGTTCTGTCCCTCCGGATTGTTGACCACTGTTACTACAACCTACATGAAAATGTCCGCTTGAATAGATTTTACTGCCCTTTTTCCTAATTGCTGTTGAATTGGATAATGATAATATTAAGTTAAAAGGTAATTTGGTTCTAGGTTCGAATTCTGGAGTCGGCAGGGCAATCATTTTCCACACTAATGATTCTAGAAACGGATTATTCCTGGAAAAATATGATAACTAGAAAAAGCACACACATACACAAGCACGCACACACACACGCACGCACACACACACACACACACACACACACACACACACACATATATATATATATATATATATATATATATATATATATATATATGGCTAGATGGCGCCTCAGTGCTTTATCCCTCAGTTTTGGCCTAGTTTCACTACATTACCACAGGACTTTCCACGTTGGCTCCAAACTTGCTTGCGCAGTTTATGTGCAGTACCTGTGGTGCATCAGATAGACACCCTCTGAACCTCCAATGCTCATGTTCAGTGGAGCGAACCCTCGACGATTGTCAAAAGCGGAGGCCGCAGCTTCTGCCTAAAAGTAATCTCAGTGAGGTAAACAGTCGCCCTCTCTAGTCATACATATTGTGTCCGCTACTACGCCTTTTCTTTCTGGATGAGGTTCCATAGCCTTTTAAGGAAAACTGCAAGGTAGCAGTAGGACTTGAAGTCAGAATTCCCATATCTTAGACTTCTTCTGTGAAAGGGCCCACAAGGTGATTTGGGGGGTTGGTTCCACTAGTCTTCACCCACAAGACAGTGGGGTATGGGTTGGTAGTGTGCCAGGGTATGTTCACACATCCCTACTCCGAGATCCCCTACAAGTTAAACCTGGGGCCGCAAGGCACCCAGATACTGTGTGTGGCCAACGTGGAGGCACTGTAGGAGTCTTGATGATGGAGAGGCTATGTACTGGCAAGGAGGACTTATGCATAGCTTTTCACTACGAAGTTAGCCAGCGGTGTTAGCTGGAAGCGGGAAGGCATGCAAGCATTGACTCAACACTGACTTATACCTAACACACTAGACGCATCACATCCTCCTGCCGGATTAATAATCCAAACGTGCGCGCGCACACACACACAAACACACACACGCACACACACACACACACACACACACACACACATATATATATATATATATATATATATATATATATATATATATATATATATCACACCATGTTTTTATACACAGGATTTATGCAAGCAAGGACACAAGGACGCCTAGATGTCTACAAAGTCTTATAATCATAACGATCATTCTGCACAATAATGCCCTATTGTTTGTTGCCCTCCTTCCAACGCAAACTCCTATCAATTGTTTCGAAAGGAACTATTAATAGGGGGATTCTAATAACTTTTCACGATTCCGATGCAATTCCCGATGTTACTCTCAAAAACGTTTAAAAGTAGAAACTGATTAAGTGGATAGGTAGCAGAGAATTATAATCTATTTTTAACGTAAATGTCATTAAAAAAATAATTTGACAAACTTTTTAATGATCCACGATTTTGATAAACTCACGTTAAGATTTTCATGTACCTATTTCGCATTTGTAAGTTCTCTCTATTTATCAACGCTATCTATTTGAATCAGCGTCGTTTTTACCTAGATTCATTTATAAATTGTACTATTACTAGTAGTTTTAAATAAGCTGGCGGAGGATTACATAAGTACGAACATGGAAATGCGTTAGTGTATTATATGTATTGTGACGTGTGTTAAAAGAGAGAACGCAAGAGAAAAAAAGAGATAAAGAGAGAAAGTTGATGATAGAAAAAGACAAAGTAAAAAGGCTACAGAGGGAAAGAGCAAACGAGACAGAGTTGGCGTGTGTGTTTTTGAAAATAAATGCTCGAAGTGTTTGTCTGATTGGTAGATAAATACGACAAACTTTGGAATCCTTAATATATGTCAACTTGAAATCGATAGATCGATATTCTATTTCGGTAAAGTGGTCATCAGGTATTGCCAACAGCCGATTGATTGGACGCTTTGGCCAGAAGTCCCGTTGATCGGTTAGACATCTTCGACAAAGCAAACCATCCTTCATCATCAATTTTGCCTGTCGCAAAGGCAGATGAAAGAGCCAAAATACTTTTTTCAGATCTATAGCTAGACATTCTGACCTGACTTTATAGAACTGTCGATTACTTTCCTCTTCATAGATCAAACTTATACACACACACACACACATACACATACACACACACACAAAAAGTCCCAAAAAAAACCCCCAAAAACACACCCACACACACACACATATATATTGAGATAGAGAGAGGGAGAGAGAGAGTAATAACCTGTTAACTTAGGAAAAGTGTTCTACGCAAAATTTATAGTTGAATATGATTAAATTTGTTCTAATTTTTTTATTAATCATTAATCGCTATTAGTGCATAATAATTTCTAATAGCGCATCAAACGGATACCATAATACTTTGTTTGCTGCAACTAATGATAGATAGATCTATACAAATTCCTGCCAGATCGGAGTAGTATCTTGCGAATTTGTCGACAAAATGTCTTAAAAAATGATGTAAATATGATAATGTAGTAACTAATTCCTATCCATCCCTTACTCTGCATTAATCCGATAGTACAATGTTTATTTCGCTGCACATTATCAAAGAAAACGTATCTCTCTCACTCTCTCTCTCTCTCTCTCTCTCTCTATATATATATATATATAAATATATACGAGGGGCGTGCAATAAGTAATTCCCCTTACCCACTTCCAGTTGTCTGATCTAGCTGAAATTTTGCATGTGCAATGATTTATATCTCTACGGCTTATGTGGCAAATTACAGCTCTGAACTAATCGTGATTTCTGTTTTGCATGTTTTTGAACTGAGTCAGGTGTGAAATGGAGCCTGTTGAATGTCGAGAAATGGTCCGGTTTTTACATTTGAAAGGACGCACACCACAGGAGACTTTTGATGAAATGAAAGAAACTTATGGTGATAATGCCTCATCATATGACCTTATAAAACGCTGGCATCGTGAATCAAACATGGCCGGAAGTTTGATGAAACAGCCCCCAGACCTGGTCGCCATCTTCTGCCTTTGATGAGGCATCTGTCCGTCAAGTTGAGGATGCCATTTTGGAAGATCGGCGCATTACTATGCGCCAAAAAGCCCAAGATGTCAAGATTTGTACAGGGTGTGTGGAAAGTATCATTCATGACCATTTGCATATGCATAACGTGCCTGCCAGATGGATTCTCAGGTTGCTCCCACCATTCCAGAAGCGAGAACGCGTCGAATGCTCGAGTATGAATTTGGAGATGTGCCAAGAAGATGAGACAACGTTTATCAAGACTTATTACACAGAATGAAACCTGGGTCCATCACTATGATCCAGATACCAAAGTCCAATCAATGCAGTGGAAGCACTTGGACTGAACACCTCCAAAGAAGCCAAGGGTACAAACCTCCGCTAGCAAGGTCATGCTTACAGTATTCTGGAACCAGGAATGAACGATGACAGATTTCCTTGCAAAGGGCACCACAATTACAGGAGCCTATTATGCTTCACTTTTGAGGAAATTAAGGGAATCTATCAAAATCAAGAGGCGGGACAAGATCAGCAAAGGTACCCTCCTCCTGGAGGACAACACTCCGGTCCACAACTCGCATGTCGCCAGATCAGAAACATGGGCGTGTGGTTATGAAATCTTTCCCCATCCTCCCTACTCTCCTGACCTTCACCTCTTCCCAGCCATGAAGTTGTTTTTGAAAGGAAAGCGTTTTCCAGATGATGCAGGTTTGATTTCTTAAATCACGTCGTGGTTAAAGAACCAACCTGAGGTGTTCTAAAAAAACGGTCTTCGGAGCTGCATCAAACCTGGGAGAAATGCATAACTCTGGGTGGTTCCTATGTAGAGAAATACTAATAACTGTTCCAAGTTTCGTTTCTTTACTGCTATGGTAAGTAGGGCATGGGCATTACTTATTGCACGCCCCTCTTATATATATAAATGAAAATAAAAGCATGGATGATATTATAGCATTATGGGAAAAGAGAAAGAAAACCTGTGTCCTTTTTAAAAAATTCTTAACGTTTTTTCCCCATTTTCGGGTGACATCTAGAGAATGATAAGGATATTTTTTGCATATTTTATTTTTCTCAATCATCTTTATCATTCTTTTGAGGAAATCTTCCTGAAAATGGCGACGAAACATTGAGAATTTTCTAAAAATAAGCCACAAGTTTTCTTTACCTTTTTCCATATATATATATATATATAACGAAGCTTCTCTCTCTCTCTCTCTCTCTCTCTCTTTGTATGAGTTTATTTCCTATAGATTTAGAGAGGTCTGAACCGACTTTTTTTGGAATTTCACACGAAGCAACTGCATGTGTCTGGGAGTGTTCTTACGAAGGTTTTGTACGCGTCGGATAAATACTGAAAAGTGATAATCGAAAAAGTCTGATTATTTATGTGTGTGTGTGTGCATATATGTATGCATATATATGTGTATATATATATATGTATATATGCGTGTGTGTATGTATGCATACATGTGTGTACATATATATGTGTATATATGGGTGTGTATATATATGTACATATATGTGTGTATATATATGTGCATATATATGTGTGTATGTACATGTATATATATTATATATGCGCATTATATATATATATATACACACACACACACACATATATATATATATATATATATATATATATATATATATATATATATATATATATATATTATGCGGAGTACGTTTGTCAAGAAACTAGACTCAGGATTTAACAACATCTGAGAGCTTGCTTACTGAATGCTTTAGGACTAACATTTAAAAATATCTGCCTCTTCTCACTGGAAATTCAATTACAAATGTGAGATTGGGACTTTTCATCCATGTCGGGATTACAAAAGCAATTAGTGATAAACGCCATCGCCGTGAACAAAAGTTCCAACGACTAAAGTCAAGAGTAAGCTTTCTCAGCAATCTAAAAAAACCCTAACAGCATCTTAGGAAGAGATCAGACTACAGCTTTAAACCAGGAGGTTCTGAGGTTCTTGTACCCGGTTCAGAAGTATCCTAGTGGAAAACAATTTCCAGGAAGCTACAACAGTAAGCCAACAATTTGCGAATGTATAGGAGAAAAGTGTAGTTGTTATACATCTTTGATTTAACGTGTGCTTATTAACTACTGATGTATACTTAATGTAGGAGAACAAGTGATATCGCAATGTAATTAGAATTTCCCATTTGCCATACATTGTAATCTGTAGTAATCGCCTAACAAAATAAGGGAGAGGGAGAACACGGACGTTATAATGTTCTCTTTTCTGCGTTTTTCTATATCTTTCGTTCTCTTCCTAGTTATCTGAAGCATGTATTCATGCAAAAATCAAAAATAAGTAAATAAAATATAAATAAATACACAACTATATTACCTGGTTATACAACTGAAATTAACGAATTACCAGACGCAGATATCCTATCACAACAAAGAAGCCAGTAAAATTGCTACAACTCAAGAGAAACAGTTCCAGCACATCGGCTAAGTAAATCTTATCGTAATTTAGACATCTCAGCGCTAACATCAAATGGAAAATTTTGCAATCGAAAATACAACTCATTCTTCTATATGGTTCGGAAACATGGGCATTTGCCGAAAATGGGGAAACAAACTTGTATAATAGATATACCTTCTTTCTAATAAGAGCCCTAAATCTCTCGTGGAAGACCCATCCGACAAAACAACAAATTCATGGCGAAGATCCATTGGCATCCTTTATTGTCACATCAAGACGTACGGCACAATCACGTTGACACACCGGTTCTCGCCATATCATCGAAGTTAAGCAACATGAGCCTGGCCAGTACAAGATGAGTGACCATTTGGGAAGCGAGGCGCTGTATGTAGCGCGAGATCAAAATACCAGGTTTAGAAACTGACATCTTTCTCTCGATGGTAGATGGGACTCTCGTAAGCAGTGGTAGGCACCCCAACAATGTATGGCATCACGATAAGAAATATGAGGGGTGTGCAATAAGTAATACCCCTGACCCACTTCCAGTTGTCTTATCTAGCGGAAATTTTGCATGTGCAATGATTTATATCTACGGGGTATGTGGCAAATTACAGCTCTGAACTAATCGTGGTTTCTGTTTTACATGTGTTTGAACTGTGTCAGGTATGAAATGGAGCCTGTTGAATGTCGAGCAGTGATCCGGTTTTTGTATTTTAAAGGACGCACGCAACACGAGAGACTTATACTGATAATTCCCCATCATATGACCTTGTAAAACGCTGGCATCGTGAATTCAAACATGGCCGACAGTCTGTGGAAACAGCTCCTAGACCTGGTTGCCCCCTTCTGCCATTGATGAGGCATCTGTCCGTCAAGTTGAGGCTGCCATTTTGGAAGATCGGCGCATTACTCTGCGCCAAATTGCCGAATATATCAAGATTAGTAAAGGGTGTGTGGAAACTATCATTCATGACCATTTGCATATGCATAACGTGCCTGTCAGATGGATTCCCAGGTTGCTCACACCATTCCAGAAGCGAGACCGCGTCGAGTGATCGAGGATGAATTTGGAGATGTGCCAAGAAGATGAGTCAAAGTTTTTCAAAAGACTGGTTGCACAGTATGAAACCTGGGTCTATCACTATTATTCAGAGACTAAAGCCCAGTAAATGCAGTGGAAGCACCTGGACTCACCATCTCCAAAGAAGGCAAGTGTGCAGCTCTCAACTGTTGAAGTCATGCTCACAGTCTTCTGGGACCAGGCCAGAGTTGTGATGGCCGATTTCCGGTAAAAGGGTACCACAATTACAGGAGCCTATTATGCTTAACTTTTGAGGAAATTAAGGGAAGATATAACAATCAAGAGGCGGGACAAGATTAGCAAAGTTACCCTCCTCCTGCAGGACAACGCTCCGGTCCATAACTCGCATATCGCCAGATCAGAAGCACGGGCATGTGGTCATGAAATTCCTGCTCGCCCTCCATACTCTCCTGACCTTTCACCCTTTGACTTTAACCTCTTCCCAGCCATGAAGTTATTTTTGAAAGGAAAGCGTTTCTCAGATGATGCAACCTTGATTTCTGAAGTCACGTCGTGGTTGGAGGACCAACCTGAAGTGTTCTACAAAAACGGTCTCCAGAGCTGCATCAAACGATGGGAGAAATGCATAAATCCGGATTGTTCCTATGTAGAGAAAGACTAATAACCGTGCTAATTTTCGTTGCTCTACTGCTATGGGAAGTGGGTCAGGGACATTACTTATTGCACGCCCCTCGTACCCCTGATAGCCCAACCGACAAGATTTGAATTACACTATCAACTCCTGTAGTGAGTTCAATCTCGGCTACAGCCGCGTTGGATGGATGGATGGATGGAAGACGTGTTCAGTTTACAGGCCATTGTTTTAGAGCAGTAAATGAAATTATTTCTTTTTTACTTTTGCAGAACCCTACTATCCACTCAAGAAGTAGAATGCTCTAGCTGTCATTGGAATGGATCTCATGTTGAAAGGTAGCACCTGGAAGCATGGCATAAGCATGTGAACTCCAGCACTTCGACTACGGTCGAAAGATAATAATGATGAAGTGAAACGTTTAGTGTCTTCAGTTTTTATCGCTTATATTTTTTATCATGGACTTCATATCATCGTCATATCGACGCCGCAGTAACTAGACCAATCAGCGGATATACAACATGCCCATCAGATTTCATTGTCCGTCTCATCCACATAAAACCCATAGTGCGCATGTGCAAATAAGTTGTCACTTTTCTCAGGATATTTTACAGTATTGTAGGCTTTATATATTAGTTCTACGATGAATATAATCAAGATTTGCTTCGAAATCACTAAAGCTCATATTCGTGGTATTCTGTTTGATTTTCTTCCTAATTGAGTTGTTAAAAAAAATCTAGTAACATTTACATACGAGTGTGTGAAAATAATTTAAAAAACGGTATTTCCACGTGAGGTTAGAAGAGTGGAAATTCTATTTTAGATTTAAAATTAGTTACACAACACTATTATCTGATTTTTCTATTTTTCCTGATTACATGAGAGAGACACGACGCTTTGGAAAGCCTTTCTGTAAGGGATAAGTTTTGTATGATGAATGTATATTATATCATGGGAATGACAAATTACAAAATAAATGAAAGTTTTCTAAAACCCTGATTATATTTAATTGTAATAGTTAAATAACTTTTACAACGGCAATTTAACCATAAAGAAGCTTTTAATAATAAGAAAAAATGTTCTGCTCGAATACAAAAATAAACGGGGTTATTCAAAGGTAATGCTTCCTATTTTTTTTAACTTAAAATGTTAACGAGCTATAAACACGTGTACCATTAAAACGAACGACCGTTGTGATCTAGAATATAATTTCCTACAGTCTGTTTAATCATAAAACATTATTTATTAGAAATAAAAATTGATCAACAAAAACAAAACAAACAAAAAACACTCACACAAACGAAGGTCGTTTCAGACGTAAAGACTCATGTTTTTACTTTAAAACATTAAAGTACTACGGAGACGGAAGTTGGACCATTAAAACTAGCAAACAGTTTTGTACTCCAAAATATATTATTCGTATATCCCTAAAATTTTCAATGCACTTATGCCATGAATCCAATTCAGTCTAACACAGTTAATATCTTCAATATAGGGATGAAAATGTTTGCATGTTAAGCCATCATAGCAATGCAATTTGCAATCCTCTCTGATCCATTCAGGCGGAATAAAAGTAGAAGTCTTCGTATAAAAGAAAATATTAAAAATTAAGAATTATTGAAATAACGCTATATAATAATTGAACTGTGGTTTATAACAAAAAGACAACAGCATATTCTTTTTCATTGTTTTGACTCTCGAGTGTGTATCCGTTTATATCTTATATGCTTTTATATAGATTGATGTGGTTCTCAGTTGATTAACTGTGTCGGATATATACTAGAGAGTTAAAACAATGATAAGAATATTCTGTTGTCATAGCCCTAATAATAAGTGAATATAACAATTGAAAGGTATTAAAATATCAACAAGCCAACAATAAATTATAAAGTTTAGAGAAGAAAGAAAAGAAAAAATAGAACAAGACAATTGTAAAAAAGAAAAGATGGTAGAATGATCTACTCCTACGTCTTATCAAACCAACACGGTTCAAGCTGTCTATGTGTTGAAGCACGATCTGGATTATCTACTCGGATCAAGAAAATTAGTTCCCACAGTCATAAAAAATAAATATTACAATCAACCAATTTAAAACAATGAATTTAAGATTTCTGCTCACATATAAAGTGAATGTATTACGACTACCCTATAACTTTTGATTGGTTTTCAGGTTAATATACAAAGTCTAGTATCCCTTTGGCTCGAAAACAATAGCTTTTCATCTATTACATATCTCCAATATTCGGAGTGAAGATGCGTTTATTTAGATTCTTCTAAGACAAATATGTTTCTGTCCTTCGAAAGTACAATAAATCACGTCTACGTTCTCGTGTGAAGTTCAAAAAATGGAATGTATCTGAAAGAATTATAGCGATAGCCACCTGTAAGCATGGACACAATACACTACAAATAAAGGACCACACTGTAGAATTTCCCCAAATACGATGAGTCCATTATCATCGAAACTATTTAAAGTGACATTAATAATTACACCAATCGACCATCGAATGGATTTTTAACATATTTATAACAATATATTTCGAATTGTTAAGTACAGATTTTAAGCACATAATATTCATTTTTGATTTATAGTAAAGATGCGTTTTTACTGTTTCCTCTGAGGCAAATCAATTTATAAGGATACAGTGGATGTAGATCAAGTCTTGTAATAGACATATGATCCAAAAATGGATGACAAAATAAATAATTATCATAGAACCCCCCCCAATTCCCTATATTAAATGTATTTGTTTAGAGTAATATTTCCCACCATCAACACACACAGAGAGGTTTTAAATAGTAAACAATTAGAGCATTGTAGTATTAATCCAGTCATGAACAGCACATGTTCTTTTCTCCTGCAGAGACGAACAATTATTACTGAGATATATAGTAATATATCTGTAAAAAACAGTATAGTTAATAAAGCGATTCTATTACGTGATTTGTTTAATTTTGTCACTCCTGGCTATAAATCTAATCGTTCTAATCTTTTTGAGGATTAGTATGCTAAAAATATTCCAACGGGAACTGTCACCGGATTTATAGAGGTATTCTCGCTCCAAATCCGAAATTTCCCTATATAGGAAGCGGAATATTTTCACATTTAACCCGACATCTACGCTCTTGTGGGGGGTGCAATAAAATAGCAATATATTTTTATGTCCTTTTTTTACAACCTACAGAGAATTTGCACGTATTATCAAAAAATATGTTTATGAAGGGCTTTATGCGTTGCGGAAAGTGGATTTCCGTGTCTCTTAAGATCGCATTAACTAGGGGAAAAGAAAATATGTACAAAAATCCATTGTTTTATTAAATCTCCATGTACGGTTTTTAAAAAATATGAAAATGGCTTATCTCAGTTTTCCTGATGAGGATGACAAATTCGCTAACCAAAAGGAAATCTCTGAATGGAACGAACCAGATAACGTTATATAGAGAACCGACGAGAAAAAAAATCCATGAAGTTTAGTCCTCTTTCTTTCACCCTTTTTCTCTCTTCTTCTTTTTCGCTGTGTCTCATTAATTCTATATGCCTAACGTTAGGCGCCTATACTTTCCCATATATTTGTACTGGCAGGGATATCTGGTGTTGACCGGGATTGAATGATGATCAACGAATGTTTCACAATCTTATATATCTATTTTCATCGAAATCGGTGGAATCGTAACTTTTTTTACTCCAAATATTGATTTTCTGCTTTAGTCGGGGACTTATCCGGGCGCGCCTAAAGGAAGCTTCACATGCCTCTACACAGTGATTTAGTCAACGATGCATTGCATTCTACATTTACTGTAGAGAATCTACTGTTGATATTTAACATATATTT
This sequence comes from Euprymna scolopes, assembly GCF_053919585.1. NCBI lineage: Eukaryota > Metazoa > Mollusca > Cephalopoda > Sepiida > Sepiolidae > Euprymna > Euprymna scolopes. Next base: position 66,676,906 of record NC_136500.1, read on the forward strand.
ATATATATACTGGATGTAATTTAAGTTTAAAATGTAAAAGTTCAGTATCATAGTCAAATTGTGTTCTAAGCAAAAAACATTCATTTCTAACGCGCCCCTGCCATATCATAGAACCTATTGTTTTTATATGTCTGAACGTTTCTGCTTGTGCGGTGATAATGGTTGGAACTAAAGTTTATAATAAATAGTCCAGTATTAGGAAATAAACATACATTCATTCTGAACGCGCCCTGTCATATAAAAAATATACTGTTGATTTAATATGCTGGACCTTTCTGCTTGTGTGATAATAAAACATCTCAAATACACTTGTGATGTTAGGCTATGACACTATAGTCAATAGCATGACCGACCTGCATATCGCGTAAATGTCTTGGGAATGGAACAAGATTGTGACACGATGGTCAGTCAATAGAATGAAGATCAATCGGTTAGACGTATTTTTGTCAGAGTTGAAGAATAAAGGTATACCTTAGAGTTTTGGGTGTGTTTTTTCTGCTCTGGTTTCTTCATTCTTTTAGCAGGATGTTTACAGGTCGCTTTTGGTAATTTGGCTGGAATCGCCCTAATGCTGGTATCGTTTCGACGTTCAGGGCCTATCAACAACGGAACACAAGTCGTATATATAGAAATCTTGTCTATTTATTTTTTTTACAAAAATTAACATACAATATGTTACAACATTTATAACAATTAACTTAGAACTCAACAACTTTTTCTTTCAAACATTAAACTTTCAAAACTACCTATTCTTAATTAAAATGCTGCACCCCCCCTTTACAGCGAAGCACAAATACGCATCTTCACCTCATCATTGCAGCTGAAAAGAGAAAGAGTTCCATCCACAATGTATTGTGGTTTCTTTTTATGTATCGCTCCGCGCGGGACCAAATCACTTCCTGGTTGAGGGGTGGGTACCATGACGACCAGTTGTACTAGTAAATAGTGCCACAAGCTTGTACAGTGCGTTATACTGTCAAAAAAAATTGTTACTTCTTTCTTCAATTTTTTTATTATCGATTATATATACTTATCGAAGACATACCGATACAAAACCTATATAGGAACACTGACAAGTACATAATGGACATTTCTGTGAAATTTCATAAAAATCGGCCTAACCGTTTCCGAGTCAATAAGGAACAAACTCAACCACAGGCAAAGTTCTGTCTATATAATATATATATATATATATATATATATATATATATATATATATATATATATATATATATATATATATAGATGAAGAAATGGATAGATTAATCAATAAATTGACGTACAGGATTGATTCATAAACATTTAATTACGTAACACAGTGTTTAGGCGTGAGAGGTTCCTATATGGATTGTATAAGGTTGATAATACATTTCTTGAGGTTTTTAACTAATAAATTCAGATGAACATATCTTGGTTTAAACTAAAATTTATTTATCAAAATAAGCACCATAAGAATTAACACACTTTTGCCAACGCAAAACACGTGTATTTCTGCCAGTAACCTAAAAATTCTGCATTCTGATGGCGATAAAGTCGCTAAGGCGTTTTTTATATCGCTTAGGTTTTTGAAGCATTACTCACACAGAAAGTTGAGAGGTGTGGAGAGTATGGCGGATGAGGCAGAGTTTCGTAGCCCAATTTCTTAAACTTCTGCAGAATCAGTTTAGAAACGTTAGGCAGAGTATTTTCGTGGACGAAAATTGGTCCTTTTCTGTTGACTAATGCTGGGTGTTGTTGTTGAAGTTTCTGATGCATTTTCTTCATTAGTTGATACTACGTAATGGTTCCGCTTGAATAAAAAAAAAACTAATTGATGAGACCGGTCGCAGACCAGCAAACAGACTGCATGACTCTCTTTTACTGGGACTCTAGTTTCAGGAAATGTCGTGGAGTTTCTGCGGCATATACCCACTAAGCCGAGCGTCGCCGGTTGTCGCAATGAACCCACTTTTTATCGCAAGTTGAAACTAGGTCAAGAAATAGGTCGTTCTTGTTGCGTAAAAGAAGGGAAAATGACATTTTATAACGCCGTTTCTTTAGGTTGTTCCTCACTTTATGAGGCACAGCATTTATCAATTTAAAAAAAAATTTTCTGATCTCTTTAAAATGGTTAAAAATCGTCGTATACGTCTATTTCAGAAGCAAGTTATAGAATTATTTAGGATGGATTGGTTTCGACTAATGCTCTTAATTGATTGTTGTAAACATTCGATGACCGACCACTACGCTCATAATCTTCAAAACTCTCGTCGCCGCCACGAAATTTCTTAAATCATCATTATGTTCGCGTTCGCTAGTAGTTCAAAAGCCAAACGGTTAAGCAGCTTTTCGGCTCAGCTTGTATTGAAAAAGAAAATTATGCGAATTTGATTTTTATCTTGCATTTAACGTTGTGAAAAAGAAACACTTGTTTTAACAAGATTAGATAGAGCTTAAAACACTCTGTGAACTGTTATGCCAATAGAGGTATTATTACGATAACTTATCTTAAAATACATCATTTTAAATCAAAATTAAAAATTCTGTAAGAACTCTTTTCTCAACGTAATATAAAGTTTAATTTACGTTGATACAAATGACTATAAAAGAGATGAAACTCCCACATAAAACATTCTGATAAATACGAAATGTAATAAATTACAAGAATAAATAATAAAATATCAATATATTTCTTACATTTAAGATTTTTAGGTATTTTAAAAATGTTTTAGAGAGGAAATATTATGAGAACCTTTACTTTAAAAGTTAACTATTTCAGATGTAAATTGAATTTGAGACACAGTAATTAAATACCAATTAAGCATGGTTTTTTAAATTGCAATTTCTTCTTAAATGGACTTTAAGCTGAAGCTTTATATTTTATATATATAATAGAATGAAAATCGCGTAATGGATATTGATCACAATCAATAAAAGCTTAAAGGCAACATTTATTAGGATTAAATGTTAACTGTTTACGTATGTGGGTGTCTAGGTTCGGTCTCTATGGACTCGGAACTCGTAGCGCTGATTGTCTGGAAATTTCACGCAAATGTACATTATGTGTTAGGCAATGTTCTTAGATAGGTTAGAATGCTTCCGATAATTATCAAAAATCGATAATCAAAAAAATTCGATGAACAAAGGATTAGTCCGATTTTGATAAAAGTTAACACTTGGAAACAGCCTAATATTACAAATCCATTGTAGGCGTTTTATCGAAATCTATGTAGAATAGCCCGGTGTATATAAACGACAGTGGGTTTTTTGACAAGATTAATTTTGCATTTGGTACTTTAATTAAAGCGATTACGTAAAATAATTTTATAAAATAACCAGAAGATTCTCTATGGTGCAATGTAGATTACAGGGTATTGTAACTAAGTCACTGCGGGGAGGCATTTAAGCTTCCTCTCAGTGCACCGCAGTGAGTCTCTGACTCGAGCAGAAAATCAATCGATTTGAGTGAAAACTGATTTTGATAACAGTAATAGGAAAAATATTAGAACTTTGAAAATTGTTTATTGATCCTCAATTATCTCGGGCAACTTCGGGTTCCATTGCTAATATATATATATATATAGTATATGCTAGTATATATATATATATATATAATATATGGTATATGCTAGTATATATATATTAGCGTATACTATATATATATATATATATATATATATATATATATATATATATATATATATACTAGCAGAGTGATAGGGCTTGAATATGGATCATTACTTACTTATAAACACATACCGATTATTTCAATAGAGCAGATCTGAGTGATTTTTCTTTATCAGAAAGCAATGCTTTAGCAAACAAGTTAAAATATTTTCATTCTTTTAAAATTGCTACATAAGCTTAACTTAAATAGTTGTACATTTTTGCACTAATAAACCGATTAGTTTCATTTTTTTACGTGATATTTGTAAGTTAGTACTTTTCAAAAATGTACCCTTAACGGCAGGTCCAGAAGTTACTGGGAAAAGTCTTTTAAAAAAAAATGAAAGAAGCTTATACCTTCTTTTCTGATAAGGATGCAATGTTTACATATATATATATATATATATATATATATATATATATATATATATACACACACATATATACATAGATATATAGATATATAAATATATAAAGCAAACTACCATTTGCTCATATATACATATATATGTATGTATATACATATATTACATATTATTTTTAAAATATAATTATCCACTGACACGTGGATAATTATATTATCATTGAAAAGAATAGATAATTGCTGTTTGTCTCTCTTGCAATCCGAGCGAGAGAGAAAGAGAGAGAGAGAGTAAGTAAGAGGGAGAGAAAAGGGGAAAGAGAGAGAGAGGGAGAGAGGGAGAGAGAGGGAGAGGGGGTGAAATATTTCCGAATCTTAAAAGGTTTTTATCTTAAATTCCACGCAATTATGCAAAATGTAAAAACTATACATAAGTAAATTAAACTTAATAGTAAAATATAATGTATCATATAATAAGCAGTCATAAATATCAATAAGTAATTAATTAGCTTTTCGAAGAATATGCAAATTAGTTAACCTTTATGCAGTCGCTCGAATATTTATGACTCCATATATTAAAATTGTTCGTCTTAATTTTTAAATAGAAAAGAGCAGGCTTTAAATCTCAATGCCAGGACAAGAAAAGAAAAAAACTTAGATTTAATAGTTATATAGATAACGTGCTTGATAGATTACACATATTTATGATTTTAGGTCCATTTTTATAGATATCAGCATATCAAACGTCTCTCAACAAATGTTGCGTCATTATCTCTAATAAAGGAGATCGTGTGTGATCATCTAGTTAGAGTTAATGTCGTGTGATCGTCTAACTGTTCTTTCTATTAAATGATATGTTCATATGCTGTTGTGTGTGTGTGTGATACATGTATTTTCCAACATACCTTCTGCGTCTTGGATGTTGGTCAATCTGGAAACTTCTCGTGTCTTGGAGAGGAGACGGTACCTTTTTTGGACGAGGGTTCATTCACTCCAACACGATGAATTTGTTTTATAGTTTTTATTTCACTTTCCAGATGTCTCGAAGGAGGTGGAAAGTGAATCTCTGGCTTGCGTGGTACTCTTGGTCTCGTTTCTACACACGTCAGCGTCCCCCAGTGAAGGGGAGGAGACGTCTAAAGCCGTCCGTCGCCTTCTACATCCAAACCAAATCTCCACGATTCAGCTAACCTGATCACATGTCTCACACGCAATCCGATCAGCTAATCTTGACTTCCAGTCAACGTGTCTCAATATAATTTACACCCTCTCTCTCTCTCTCTCTCTCTCTCTCTCTCGATCCATTCTCTAACACAAGTACACAGGCATATCGCGCGTATACATTCTTTATTTTTACACATAGTTTCGATTAAGGAACTGCGTCTGTTTGTCTGTGAATTCGTTCTCCATGGACTCGAAAACGGCTGTCCTGATTATTATGAAATCTCACACGAAGATACTTTATGTGCCTGGCAGTGTTCTTAGATATGTTTTGTATCAGGACGTCTTCGATAAGTGTCAATAATCAATAAACAAAATAATCCGATCAAAATAGGAACATACGATTTTGACCAAAGTTAAAATCTTACATATCCTAACATCACAAGTGCACTCTAGAAGTCTTTTTTACCATATAAGCCGGAAGACTCGACATATAAAATCCACAGTAACTTTTCTTATGTAATATAGGGGTGTTCGAAATAAATGTTTCTCTTTAGAACACAATTGAAGTATGATGCTAGACAGTTTGTTTTATTGTTTCCTTCGAATATTTGTTTTTGTAAATGACCTTTTAAAAGCGTAATATACGGACTAACGTAATAAAGAAAATGAAGAAAATTATACAGATGAAGGGATAGTATGTACATTAGCCAGTTATCGTCCATTCCATTCTCTGCCACTTTGACCAAAAAGTTCGATAATGTTAATTTTTTATGATACTCATGTTATTTAGTAGAGTCAAACTAAAAGGCAAACATCTGCAGTTTTTAGCAGCTGTTGTTTACAAAATAGAACAGATATAATTATTGCTATCGACACTTTTATTAATCATTTTGTCTCCTGAATTAGGCAGTTATACAGAAAAATAAAGAAAACATTTCTGGAAAAAATAATTTGAGTAAGGTTGCAATTAGCACCTCGGAAGGATAAGACGAAAAATTAACTCACACCCAAGACCATTCTTTCCGACTTTTTGTCACATTTTTACGCGGTAGTAGGGAGATAAATATCCAACATTTATTAGACATCAAGCAAGGATCAAAGTGTAGTGATCTTTTGTTATAAAGATCATATAAAAATCTCACAGCGTCTGCATTCCAGTTAGACGTTCACAGAACAGTATAATAGAATAATGGAATAATGTCTACAAAGATTTTAGAAAAATCAGACCCCTCCTTATTAATTTTTCTTTAGCCAGTCTTTACTCACTAATCATCTAGACCAATGGTTCTCAACCTTTTTTTAATCATGACTTTCTTTTCTTTTTAATGTATTTTGGTGAACCCTTATAGCTTATTTTATTTTTCAGTAATGTAAAGAAAATCAAAGAACATATATCAATAGTTTATCTTGAAGGAAGACTGAACTGATATTAACGTTACATGTACCGTAGGGGTCCACATGGACCCCACTGGGAGCCATTGACTGGTCCAACGGCATTTTTCTCTTGGAAGTATGTTACTTTTCATGCCATTCTTATGCTATAGTCAAACAGAGGCCCCTTTTGCCTCTCATCAACTAGAAGACTTTAAGTCCCATCGTGGCTCTGACCCTCTCTTTCTCATAGATGCTCCTAACAGACTCTTTGTATCCAAGCAATTAACTTATCAATAGTTTCCATTTGTTTCGGGCTACATTTAGGGATCGAAACAGATAACCCTTCCTGCAATATTTCCTCTTATCATATCCAAGAAATCTTCTATAATCCATCAAAAATATCTTATTTAATATAGTACCTTGTTATTTTTGGTTGGGACTACAAGTCACCTATTACTTATGTCTTGGCAGCTTATTTATTCTATTCTTCTTTTCTAATGTCTTACTCGAGTGATTCCCTAACATAATGGCAACCCCATTTTGCCATTATAACAATCCGCAACTTGGGCTGTTGAGGGAAGGTTTAACTCTGACCGTCTCCAAACTAGGTAACTGCAACCATTCCTTCAGCTCACACGTGGGGGCACCGTCTCCATCTTCACGTTATTTCCCAATATTCTTTGTAAATATTTATTTTGTTTATGTTAACATTCTATTTTACAATTAATACAATATCATAACAATCGTTGACTAGCAATACCTTCGGCGCTGCTATATATAACACAGCGATCTTATATAGACACAGAATACACATTGCTAATGTGACTAAATAAACGAAGCAATTTAATAGGAGAACTAGTAGTATCATAGAAAATAATTTTTGTATAGAAATCGATTTAAAATTTCATTTATTTATACTGGAGTCTAGTGTTACCGTTTCCAAAGTTGCCCTGATTAAATCGTTAATATTAATTTAAACACCCTTTTTTATACTTCAAGCATATTTGGCAAAAATAAACTCCAGCATTCAACGCCTGATGTATCCACAAGGTGATGGCCCAGAATCAGTTCAGCATCCTGCTTCAAGCAGAACAGTGAATCAGGATGTTGAACTGATTGTGGGCCCTTATCTTTAAAGGGTTCGTCGCTTGAGCCACGAATAGCTTGCACTCATACCGGAAGCAGTCTTGATTTGCCGTGCTTAGTAAACCAGTGTTTGGGACATGGTGAACTTATTGGAAAGAGAGACGTCACTTCACATGGAGCTGATGCCTTTCAACGAGGTTACGATACGAGTGACTAGTGATTATCGGTCGATGATACGACAAGTAATCATTTGAGATCAAATTGAATAAAAATGCTATCTTACAAACGACCTATTACTATCAAGAAGCGTGAGATTAGTGGAGCCGAATTTTTCACTAACATCCGGTCTACTTATTTGACATTACCTTCATCAGATATAAAATTAATATGAGAGGCATCGAAGATTTTATGCCGCTTTAAAGAGAAGAAAATGAAACGGGTGTAAATATTGTTCGGCTTGAAAAGTGTTTTTTTCTTCGCCATAAAAAGACGACATGTAAAAAGCGAGCGAGATAGATAGATAGATAGATAGATAGATAGATAGAGAGAGAGAGACAGAGAGAGCGAAAGAGAGAGAGAGAGAGAGAGAGTTGGGAAGAATATATATAGGGGGAGAGAGAGAGAAAGGGGGAAAAGAGAAATTAAAAATTGGTATAAATATATATATATATATATATATATATATATATATCCATCTATCTCTCCGATTTTCACTCGCCTTTGAGATTTATTTTTTGCCGAAATAAAAAAAAACATTCAACTTAGCCTGAGCCACAAAAACGCGTGACCGGGTACGGATACTTTACAATATTCCTATGTTCTTATTTACTTGTGTACTAATGGGTTCAAATAAAGACATTCAATCGATTTTAAACTTGGAAGTTATTAAGCTTCCTCATTTTTTTAATACGGAATGGGATCATTTTATAAAAACTTGACAGTCTTCAATAAACCGAGAAAAGGGTATGGTGCGATAGCGTAAAACATTGTTGGTGTTTTTATTTTATTCATTATTGCCCAATTATATGACTAAAGTAAATGTGAACAGAGACTTCTGTTTCTATACCTTCACTCCGACTATGACGACAAAAAAAGCCGTGATAATGGTTAAATGGTTAATTACACGAACTGAAAACCTAGGTGTATCAGGATCGAAGCAAGTTCGACCCACAGAACACTTTCACTTTGTAGTGTTGGCAAGCTACGTGTGGTTCTTCCGCAAATTACCCTATGTATTTCTAGAAATAAATGTAACGAAAAGATATCGGGGAAACGAATGGCAACGGTAATCATCCGATTTATTCGAAATAAAAGCACCACAACAACAACCACGAATAAAAAAAGGAACATTTGTATAGAACAGAGCAAACATGTAGAGCATTGTCTACCAAGAGATGTTGGACTGAAGCGGGAGATATAAAATTGCCTCTTACAATGATATTTTATTATTTGTATTAAGTTATGTAGCACAATATTATCTCATCTGATATTTCCGCGTTGGCAACACAATTCATTTTATAAACATTTTGATTTATTCACATAGTATTATCGTAAATATCGACATTAGTAACACGCGCATTGCCAATAAATACTAAAGTAATAAATTAAAACTAACAGCATTAACAATATAATATATTCAAAATGAATTACGATTCGTTACGAAGATGCAATTGAATATTTTAATAATCTCAAATCAAAATGTTAATAAAACTATTTTCCATTTAATTGCAATTATAGAACTAACACGATGACAATCAAATAATTCATTTTTCCACTTTGAAATTGAAAAGTAAAATTAATATTAAAATGTACAAACATTTCAGTAAAAGAAGTAAAATTTATTTCTCATTGATTCCGTTTGATTTTAAGTCAAATTAATTTACACGATGAACAAGAACGAAACAAAACAACAAATTGTTAGAAATGTCATTAGGAAAATATGGCGGTCTGCATTCAGTCCAGAATTTCTCTCCGAATTGTTTGGTTCCCTCCGAGGGCACGATTAAACGTAAGGTTTGGGTTTTATATGGACAACTTTCTCCGTAAAGCAGGTATATTCCACTGGATATAAAACATTAAGACTATCGTTTAAAAACAAATCAGGATCTTACGAGCAACGTGTAAAAGACCTCCAATAAATAGGCTTCAAAACTTAGTAAGTGGTGCCGTTTCCTCTTCCCTGCATCCTCTTTCCCAACAGAAGAGAAATTGCTAGCCCGTCTCTGTTCCATTGTTATTTTCATGGCATGTGCTAGCCTGAGTTCTAATGTATGGTCCCGCACTTGACGAACTTTTACAAAAACACACGACTAGCTATAACCACTACCAACAATTTCCATCCACTCTCTATTTGTGCCTAAATCTAAACGCAAATTTCATGAACATTTTTTTCTAGAACTGTTCTTGAACACTGTTCCGCTGTCCTATATCCCGGCTGATTACTATAATTCAATAACTTGTGTGCTATTTCTTTCGCCCGTCACACCAATAATTTCCTGGGTAAGGTTAACACTTTTGTTCAAACTTCCAACTTCCAAACTTCTGTATACGTAACGCACCTTCTCTCAACTCTCAACGAACTTGTGCTAATTCAACTTATTTCTTCGAAATCCAATTTCAAAATGAACATCCCTCTAAAAAATCAACCCTCTTTTATCTCCAACCAAGAGCATCTCATTTGCATATCGGGTGGCCGCATTACAGGCATATAAAGAGATAAGGCAGCCATTTTTGTTTCATTCTTCTTCATTCATTTCATTCCACGACCGACCAGTTGAATTATGCACACGTGCTAATTAGGTAAGTCGCACGTTTCCCTAATATCTTAGCCTTCAAGTCCAATATAATTAAATTCTTGTTGAACCGTCCCCTTAAATAATCAAAATTCTACCCAACTTATATCGCATCGGTTTAAGCGTTTTCAACAACAACAACAACAACAACAACAACAACAACAACAACAGCAACAATAACAAACACTAGTTTAAAAGCTTCATCCGATTAGTATAAATATTTTTCCTTTAAAAATAAGTGATAAGATATAAACATATAGATGAATCTCAAGGATATCTACTATCTTACGACGTAAACGCTGTCCTCGCTACTAACTGATATTTTACAGTAGCATTATGACGTTATTTAACTTCCGGTAAAACATACAAACTAACATCTTCTAAATTTATATAAGATAACATAAAGAATAAACTGATTTCGAATAATATTTCTTTTCTTTTCTTAGCTTAGTAGGCTTGTAGTTTCGCTAAAGTATATAAATACGATAAATTCCGAATGAAGGAGTGTTTGGAATGAAGCTGTTGGGCGGAACGCCAATCTTCTGTCTGTGCAGCTATTATCCGCGCACCTTAATGACTTATCTGCCACTCCAGAATCGAAATCCCAGACGCTGAAAGCCAACGGATTATCAATCACTCGCTTTGCGTTTCCTTACGTTTAATTTACACCCAAGTTTCGTATGTCTTTAACTTTACTCCAAGTATCTGTCTAGTTAAGTCCGGTCCGATGCTTTGATTAAATCATGTGTACAGTTAGTGAGATATGTACACATCAATTTACACACGCATACACAAGGAGAGAGAGAGAGAGAGAGAGAGAGAGAGAGAGAGAGAGAGACACACACACATATATAAATATATGTATATATATATATATTAAATTGTGATTCAATAAATTTCAAAAAAACCTTTATTGAAATGAAGTGGTTGAGTTTCATATCAAAGATGTTTATTATTCTAAGCAAGACAAAGAATACTTTAGTATATTAATCTCCTTAACCTATAGGGTTTCTATGTCTACCATCTCATCAGGAGGAGAGAAAATAGGTTAAGGAAAACCCTATAGGTTAAGGAGATTAATATACTAAAGTATTCTTTGTCTTGCTTAGATTAATAAAAATCTTTGATATGAAACTCAACCACTTCATTTCAATAAAGGTTTTTGAAATTCATTGAATCACAATTTAATTTATTTGCTCGATCTTGCATATGGAGCAATTCTTATTTAGATGGGATAACTTATATAATATTACCGCCAGTAATATTTTGTAAACCTTATAATCACAGGTTTGTTAAAAAAACTATTCTGAAGTATATATATATATATATATATATATATATATATATATATATATGTGTGTGTGTGTGTGTGTGTGTTTGTGTGTGTGTCTGTGTTTACTTAGCTTTTGTACCTGGAAAAATCGGGCAAAAGTAATTGACCGTTGCCTTAAAATGTTTGCTTTCTGTCTAATTGATGGCTGAATATCGATCAGTTCGTGCTCATTTTTACATTAAATACTAATCTGTATTAATCATTTACTGCTCATTAAACAGATACCCTAATATATAGTTCGCTAGATCGAATTATGAAAAAGGTATATACAAAACTACAACTAGTTTGGAACAGTAGTTTCCAAGAAAAAGCGGTAAATACAGACATACAAAAAGCCAGACAGAGAGTAAGGAAAAGCTTATATACATTTTTTCATGTTTTATTGATTTCTATATGACGTACATAAATACTCGAATATGCTGTTAAAGTTCTCTTGTACCTCTCAAAAACTGAAGTTGAGAACATTATTTTCCTCTCCTCAATTGACTATTTAAATAGTTATAGTATACTTCCACTCTTATTTGATTCTAACACGCGAGAATTCATATAGTCTGGTGGAGTATCTTGCTTCATACTGTTACTTGAGGTAGCATCACTTGGTAAACGTGCACCATTTCAAGTCCAAACTAGTGTGGGATAGTCATACTTCAGAGATCCTATTTGGGCAGCCGTTACTACGAGAGGCGTGCAATAAGTAATTCCCCTGGCCCACTTCCAATTGTCTGATCTAGCGGAAATTTTGGATGTGCAATGATTTGTATCTCTACGGCTTATGTGGCAAATTACAGCTCTGAACTAATTGTGATTTTTGTTTTATAGGTGTTCGAACTGAGTCAGGTGTGAAATGGAGCCTGTTGAACGTTGAGCAGTGATCCGTTTTTTTTTTGTATTTGAAAGGATGCACACCACAGGAGACTTTTGATGAAATGAAAGAAACTTATTGATAATGCCCCATAATATGACCTTGTAAAACGCTGGCATCGTGAATCAAACATGGCCGGAAGTCTGATGAAATAGCTCCCAGACCTGGTCGCCGCCTTCTGCCATTGATGAGGCATCTGTCCTTCAAGTTGAGGCTGCCACTTTGGAATATCGGCGCATTGCTATTCGACAAATGGCCCAAGATGTCATCTTCAGTGCAGGGTCTGTGGAAACTATCATTCATGACCATTTGCATATGCATAAGATGTCTGCCAGACAGATTCCCAGGTTGCTCATACGATTCCAGAAGCGAGAACGCGTAGAGTGTTCTAGGATGAATTTGGAGATGTGCCAAGAAGATGAGTCAAAGTTTTCAAAAGACTGATTACATGATGAAACCTGGGTCCATCACTATGATCCAGAGACCAAAGCCCATTCAATGCAGTGGAAGCACTTGGACTCACCATCTCCAAAGAAGGCAAGTGTGCAGCCCTTCGCTGGTAAGGTCATGCTCACAGTCTTCTGGTACCAGGACGGAGTAGTGATGACAGATTTCCTTGCAAAGGGTACCATCATTATAGGAGCCTATTATGCTTCACTTTTGAGGAAATTAAGGGAAGCTATCAAAATCAAGAGGCTGGGCAAGATCAGCAAAGGTATCCTCCTCCTGCAGGACAACGCTCCAGTCCACAACTCGCATGTCGCCAGACGTGTGGTTATGAAATCTTCCCCGTCCTCCCTACTCTCCTGACTTTGCACCCTCTGACTTTCACCTCTTCCCAGCCATGAAGTTGTTTTTTAAAGGAAAACTTTTCCCAGATGATGCAGCCTTGATTTCTTAAGTCACGTCATGGTTGGAGGACCAACCTGTGGTGTTCTACAAAAACGGTCTCCAGAGCTGCATCAACCGATGAGAGAAATGCATACCCTGAGTGGTTCCTATGTAGAGAAAGGCTAATAACTGTGCCAAGTTTCGTTGCTCTACTGATGGAAAGTGGATCAGGGCCATTACTTATTGCACGCCCCTCGTATGTTATTTTGAATATTTAGTCAGGGTTTACTTGTAGGGAAAAAGCATCTTCATGCCAAACCCTGTAGACAGGGAACATAAGCACACCTTAGATATTCGATAATAATGTCTACCACGAATTTTTGTTCTTACCGGTAGGTATTCAAATTCTTTCAAGTAGTGATTCAAGTTCTCTCTAGAAGTCATTCAAATTTTTCCACGTGTGTACGTGTATGTCTCTCTCTCTTTCTCTCTCTCTCTCTCTCTCTCTCTATATATATATATATATATATAAAATAAATAAAAGAAAGATAAATAAAGAAATAATATTAGAAGGAAAGTATTTCTTCGAAACTCCACGGATTAAGGATTATCCAATTATCTAGTGTTTCCTTTTCAGATTAAATATGTTTTTAACTCATTTCAAATTGTTTTTAACATGTTTAATTAACTATTTGCTCATATATATATATATATATATATATATATATATATATATATATATATCGTAGAGCAAAGATATTCATATACGTTGCTCGTATGGGAATACATTTATCTATTTGAATATCACCCCTAGGCTAGGCTTGAAGTCAATTGATGTAAAGGGCCAAGGATAAATGCCTCTCAATGGGCAACATCTGGTGAACGTTATAGAAATAGATTCTATGTGTTAAATTGGTAGTTTTCGATTCAGAAACTGAAACGTGTCTTCCTTCGTTAAAACGATCGCTCATAGAATATGACAACTATAAAAGGAAAAAGGAGAGAAAAAGATCCGAGGTGCTAAAAATAACTAAAAGGCCCGGTTTCTACTCTCCACATATGTGTGTAAATGTATAGAAATGACGATTATAAACATTTTATATAAGCATGTTTCATTAGCGATGCGATGCACATTACACTGGTATATTTATATTTTCAATTTTTTTTTTTTACCCGGCATCGCCCGGTCGAAAAATATTCTCGGACGAGGGGATTATTCACGTACTATTTAAGAAGACAACGAATACCCTACCTTCTTACGAAAAAATGGCCACACTTTGGATTTAGGTAAAAAAAAAATCCATCTTGATCTATGAAAATTAAACGCGATGTAATCATCATATCTTAAAGGAAATAACTCCTCTAGCTTAAATAGATAAGCTTACTTCCAGTTTATAACGTAATTTTTGTCAGCTAGTAATGATTAAAATTTCATTAAATAAAAAATAAATTCAAAATAAATTAAATAAATCAAGTTTAATTAATATTTCTAAACAGAACAATCAAAACTATTCTATTAGAAGAAACACTTATTATAAGAGCTAATTATGAAAATTAGAAATTTTGAATGTAAAAAAAACGAATGAGATCATTCACTTAATGTAGATTTATTTTGAATAAATAATATATATCTAGATCACTACAATAAATGTGTATATAAGTCTGTTCTCAGTAAGAAAATAACTTTGTGAAATTTGTAATTTTAGGTAAATTATTAAAAAAAAAGAATACACACGAATACGACATTATTAAAATAGACTAGAACTCCGCCTTGCGTTGCTACATCGTAAATACGCTTAAATATATGTTACTTTAAAATGATTTCGTAAATATTATTATAGAGTCAATTTAAACTATATAACATTATATAATTATTTATGCAGATATATTTATTAATATAGAGACAAATCTTTATTTAATATTACATATATTGATTATGTATGAATATATATATATATATATATATATATATATATATATATATATATGAGCAAATAGTCAATAAAACATGTTAAAACACTTTGAAAAAGAGTTAAAGCATATTTAATTTGAAAAGGAAACACTAAATAAGAGGATAGTTCTTAATCCGCGGAGTTTCGAAGTAATACTTTGTTTCTCATCAGGGGGTAGGATGTAGCTAAATGCGGGATCGGATTTTGCTTGCAAAAGTATTTAACGAAATCACCCGTAAGTCGAAAATCTTACTTGATAACAAAAAGTGAAGTAGAGGAATAGGGTGAAGAAAAAGGTGATATATATATATATATATATATATATATATATATATATATATATATAGCGAGAGAAAGAGAGAGATGTTATTTGTTTTTGTTTTTGCGATACGTTTTGAATGAATTCAATTATTAACGAAAGTGCGTTCTTACCTAAATGCGGATTGGACATAATTTTTCCTTTAGCAAATTCGGTACTCCCGCATGGGGAGCTGTATATATATATATATATATATATATATATATATATATATATATATATATATTCTTTTTTTTTAATATAATATATATATATACATATATATAATATACACACACACACACACACATATATATATATATATATATATATATATATATATATATATATATATATATATATATATATGTATATTCACATTGAGGAAGATCGAATGATCGGTCGGAAATATGTGCTTTTGAAGGAAACATTTAATAATAATAATAATAATAATAATAATAATAATAATAATAATAATAATAATAACAGACCAACCTTGGACAAGAATAACCATACCATAAATAAAAATACTAATAACGAACAAGATAAATGCAAGTGTAGACACCGCACTCTTTGCCCAGTTAAAAATAAATGTCTAACAATAAGCGAAGTTTATCAGGCAACAATATTTGCGAAAGAAAACCCGAATAACAAGAAATATTACGTAGGCAGGACTTCCTTAGATTTCAAAACCCGATACTATCACCACAAAAGTACATTCAACAATAAAAAACACCGTATACAAACAACACTAGCGAATAAATACTGGGAACTCAAAGAAAGCGGACATTCGCCGGTAGTCGAATGGAAAATAATAAGACAAGCTACCACGTGTAGGCATTTAGACGACCCATGTAAATTATGCCTTCATGAAACATTTGCTATCCTTTACTTTAAAGAACCCCCAAATCTATTAAACTGTAGAAGAGAAATAGCAAATAACTGTGTTCACAAAATAAAACTTACTCTAGTATAGCGATACAAAATAGCTTTAAAACTAACAAGAACAATAGAAAATAAATAAATAAATAAATTAAATAAACATGAATATACATAAACGATCACACATATATGTATGTATATATATGTATATATATGTGCATATATGTATGTACAGATGTGTATATTTATATATATAAAAAAGGAAAAAGTTCTGCCTTAAACCACTAACCTAGTTCTAAAACAGATCCTTTGTTCGATAAAATGTATGCCCATTGGCTGATAGGAAGGAGCGCGGTGGATACTAGAAAGCTGAGTGGCTAACTAAAATCCTCAACAGAAGAAGACCATATAAAAACAAGAAACAACCACAGAATTCGCGCATAAGCCTGACGAATCCTAGAGTGGATGAAACGCCGAATATTCAGTGTAGCTTAATCGCCATATATATTTTATAAATTACTAACTAGCTCTACCTACGTATTGAGCACTTTTGAAGTAAATACTTAAAGTTTACGCATAAATCTATACTTTCGTATATTAATTTTATGTGAGTAAATGAAGTAGTTATATATATATATATATATATATATATATATATATATATATATATATATATATATATATATATACAAGATTCAAAGAAAGACGTTCGGACTGTCGACAGAGTTTTAGAATTATTGAGATTATACCTCTTTATATTATTAAATGCGTGTCTAAACATACTTGCAGCTGAGTGTATATGTGTGTCTGTATAGATAACTTTATATATATATATATATACATATTTAGGTTTTCCTTTTGCTGATAATACTATTAGCAAGAAGAGTTTTATGTGTTGGACGGAACAGTTTTATCTAATAAATTAATTTAAAAAATATTATAGTTTAAAGAGAAGTGACTCTTTGTTTTTATTTCTTGTTTACTTGCGAAAAGATGCTGTTCGTAAGCAGTCATGTCTCTTGTATTCCAGACAGTTGGCGTCTGCAATAACATTCAACGGCCGTGTCGTTGAGCGTGTACAATTAATCACGTTTTTATTGAAAAGTAATTATTTTGAATTTATAAATATATAACGATTAATTATAGTGTGGATATATACATAACCAGTTCTATTAAGATCATTATTTATGTTACGGTCTTAACACTCAGAAATAACAAATGACTTCAGTATAATAACGTTTAAAAGTTTGCAATATATAATTTATATACAGCGTAATCACGTGGACCCACTAGTTTCTGTTTGATACCGACATTAAGAAAAGTTGAGCTTCGTCAATACTAAAATGGGTGGATATTTGCAGACTCAAGGTGCAGTATGTGCTTTCCGTTTATCTTGGCATTGTTTTCAGGTGTCAAGCAAATTGTTGCCACTGGGCACAGGCAGTGCTTATTTAGGAGAGGTGTGGTTGCTGATTATAAACAAAACCTTTGATCACAATTACTCACAGAGCTACTCTTATAAGGATATCACTTATTTTTTAAAAGTAAACGGAGGCATAAGAATCCAGCAATTGATATTTCAGGTTTGCATGTTTATGGGTACGCTGACTAACATATAACATAAGTATATATATATCTCTCTGAATGTGTTTATCTGGATGGCCCGAAATGAAGTAGTCGGACTGTCTCAAGCATCTTGCAGAACTGATGCTGGTGATATGTTATACAACTATAAAATAAGACAAAGACATAAATGGTTTAATAAGAAAAATATTAAATGACAAACTCTTGTATGTAGCAAAATATTATTTATTTATTTTAAAAGAAATGAACAAGTGCTTGTTAGTGTGTCGACCGGAAAGAATATTGAGATAGTTATCTTGGCTAAAGTATCGTCTAAACCTTTGAAGGGAGTTGTAACATTTGATGTAGCTGTTGTAAAACATTGCTGTCCAGAGAACAAGCAGCTGCTTCTCTTGTTTTCTTTGTTGTGCATTATACAGTATGATGCTTTTTGTTGGCATACGTTTCTATCCGGGAGGAGCCGTATGAAGGTTGCCAACGCTCCTAAGTAACAGTAATTCTTTTGAACGAACTCGGCTCGAACTTTGCACATCCAAATTATCACACCCCTCCTGCTGATGATACTGTGTCCGGCTTGAAAATATATCGCAAAAGACGTGCTCTTTATGTCACTACGGCTACATATATTAAGATGACAGTCATGGTTGCAACGCCGTAGAATGAGGATATGAAGACGACGGTGGTCATTGAGGTCGTTTAAATGCTGTTTCCTTCAGCAATTATTAAAATAATCCTGCTAGATTGCTTGATATCGAACGTAATTTTTAAGGGTAAACAAACACATTCTTTTTATACTGTTTTGCCAACTGCTGGGCTGAGATTTCATTAGTCGGCTTGAGTAATGAGATGGTCAGAAAGAAAGAAACGGTATCGGTTTTCGTAACAGGTTTTCATGTTCAAGGATCACACATGCGGTTTATTAATATTACCGAGTCGTAAGTGGGTTCCACACGAAAAGCTCATGTAACCATAAAGTAGCTGATATAGTTTGTTATAGGAGATGTAAAGTTGATATAGCATTCAGTTTGTTATATGTTATATGTAAAGTTGCACCCTATTTAGTTAATTATATGATTAAATACCAATTAACTTTTTGTGATTTCCCAAATCACACAATGATCGAGTAGCGATACTACTACTACTACTACTACTACTACTACTACTACTACTACTACTACTACTACTAATAATAATAATAATAATAATAATAATAATAAAAATAATGACAATAATAATAATAATAAAAATAATAATTGCAATAATAACAATAATGATAATAATAATACAAATAATAACAATAATAATGACAATAACAATAATAATAATGAAAATAATAATAATAATAATAATAATAAAAATAATGATAATAATAACAATAATGATAATAATAACAATAATAATAACAATAATAACAATAATAATGCCAGTAACAATAATAACCATACTAATAACAATAATAATAATGAAAATAATAGTAATAATAATAATAATAATAAAAATAATGATAATAATAACAATAATGATAATAATAACAATAATAATAAAAATAATAACAATAATAATGACAATAACAATAATAATAACCATACTAATAACAATAATAATAATGACAATAATAATAATAATAAAAATAATAATTGCAACAATAACAATAATAATAATAATAATAATAATAATAACAATAATAATAAAAGTAATAACAATAATAATGACAATAACAATAATAATAACCATACTAATAACAATAATAATAATGAAAATAATAATAATAATAATAATAATAATAATAATAATAAAAATAATGATAATAATAGCAATAATGGTAATAAAAACAATAATAATAAAAAT
Organism: Euprymna scolopes; assembly: GCF_053919585.1. Classification (NCBI taxonomy): domain Eukaryota; kingdom Metazoa; phylum Mollusca; class Cephalopoda; order Sepiida; family Sepiolidae; genus Euprymna; species Euprymna scolopes. The sequence goes on from NC_136500.1 coordinate 66,696,918, forward strand.
AATATAAATAATAATGCCAATAAAAATAATAACCATACTAATAACAATAATAATAATAATGAAAATAATAATAATGATAATAATAATAATAATAAAAATAATGATAATAATAACAATAATGATAATAATAACAATAATAATAAAAATAATAACAATAATAATGACAATAACAATAATAATAACCATACTAATAACAATAATAATAATGAAAATAATAATAATAATAATAATAATAATAAATAATAATAGCAATAAATATAAAAATAATGATAATAATAACAATAATGATAATAATAACAATAATAATAAAAATAATAACAATAATAATTCCAATAACAATAATAACCATACTAATAACAATAATAATAATAATCATAGTAATGATAACAATAATAACAACAACAATAATAATAATAATAATGACAATAATAATAACAATAATAATAATGATGATGATAATGATGATAATAATAATACAATAATAATTACAATAATAATAACAAAAATAACAATAATAATAACAATAATAAAACAACTATAATAATAGTAATAATAATAATAACAATAATGATAATAATGATAATGATAATGATGATAATAATAATAACATTAATAATAATAATAATAATAATAATAATAATAATAATAATAATAATAATAATAATAATAATAATAATAACTAGCGGGACCTGTGGAAATTCCACAGCGGCATTTTTCATATGTAATAAATTCTTGGATATGGTACTAATTATGTCAATAATTTTTCATCATTTGTAGCTCACCATTTCTCACACTTTACTGAAATAATAACATTGATATATTGTATACGCTGATTATTTCATTACAAACACATCAATTAACTCACATGTTATCATTTTACATTCTTGGATATGTTACTTATTTTGACAATATTTTTTTACTTTTTAAAGCAACATTATCGCCCAACCTTACTAAAATAATAACTTTGATATATTTGCCGGACTGCTTATTTCATTTCAAACAAACCAATCAATTAACCTCCATTTCATCATTTATAATAATTCTTGGATATGTTACTAATTTTGTACAATCATTGTTCATAATTAGTACCCACATTATCTTACCCAGGCCTTTATGAAATAATAACTTTAATTTATTGTCTAGGCTGATTATTTTATTTCAAAGACACCAATCAATTAACCCACATTTCAGCATTTTTTATAATTCTTGGATATGTTACTAATTTCGACAATCATTTTAAACACACCTTATAGCTCCCCCCTCACTAAAATAATAACTTTGATATATTGTCTGGACTGATTTTTTTCATTACAACACACTAATCAATTAACTCGCATTTCATCATTTTTCATTCTTGGATATGTTACTAATTTCGACAATCATTTTTATCATTTAAACCGAAGCCATCACCCTTCCCCTTACTAACATAATAACTTTGATATATTGTTTGGTCTGATTATATCAATGCAAATACATTATTGCATTAAATCACATATTATCATTTTCATAATTCTTGGATATGTTACTAATTTTGACATTTTTTATGATTAAAACCACCCTTATTGCCCTCTTTTACTACATAAAAAATTGATATATTTTTTGGACTTATTATTTTTCACAAATCCATAATTTCGCTTTTCATCATTTTTCATGATTCTTGGATATTTTACTTATTTAGACCATGATTTTTTGTAATCAAAACCATCCCTATCGCCCTCTCTTACTAAAATAATAACTTTGATATATTGTCTGGCCTGATTATTTCATTACAAACACACTAATCAATTAACTCACATTTCATCATTTTTCATAATTCTTGGATATGTTACTAATTTCGACAATCACTTTTCATCATTTAACCCCATATCATCGCCCACTTACTAAAATAATAACTTTGATATATTATCTGTTCTGATTATTTCATTGCAAACACACTAATTCATTAAATCACATATTATCATTTTTGTTAATTCTTGGATATGTTACTAATTTCGACAATAATTTCTCATAAATTTAACACACCTTATAGCCTTCTACTTACTAAAATAATACCTTTGATATATTTGCTGGGCTGATTATTTCATTACAAACACGTCAATCAAATAACTCACATTTCATCATTTTTCATAATTCTTAGATATGTCACTAATTTCGGCAATCACTTTTTATGATTAAAAACTCACATTATCCCTCCTCCTACTAATATAAGAACTTTGATATATTGTCTGGGCTTATTATTTCATTACAAATACACCAATCAAATAACGCATTTTTCATCATTTTTCATAATTCTTGGATACGTTACTAATTTCGACCACTATGTCGCTCACCCTTACTTAAATAATAACTGTGATATATTGCCTGGGATGATTATTTAATTACAAACACATCAATCAATTCCGGGTATTCTCATAGTATATATGTTTCACCTATCTTATCCAATCCCGGGTGATGCCGCATATTCTGCTTGTATATATCTTTCACCTATCTAATTCGATTCTGGGCGACATTGGGTATTCTGTTACTATATGTTTTCCACCTATCTCATTCAATACTGGGCGACGCTTTCTGCTAGTATATATTTGCGCTTATTACATTCAATCTCGGGTCTCACTTCATGTCCTTCACACCACTGTTAAAAATAGGCATGAAATAAAGTAATGTTTTAATCATAAACTGTTTCAACCATTTCCGGGACTGGCTTCATATCCTCCAACCCACTGTTAAAAATATACATGAATTAATGTAATATCTAAATAGTAAACTGTTTCAGCTATTTCCGGGGCTACTTCATATCCCGCACCCCACTGTTAAAAATATACATGAAATAAAGTAATGTTTGAATTGTAAACTTTCTCAGCCATTTCCGGGACCAACTTATCTCCCATCCTACTGTTAAAAATATACATTAAATAAAGTAATGTCCAAAATGTGAATGGTTGCATCCATTTCTGGGACCGACTTCATATTCCCCACGCCACTGTTAAAAATATACATTAAATAAAGTAATGTTTAATGCGTGATTTTCCGGGAATGATTTCATATCCCCTACCCCACTGTTTAAAATATACATGAAATAAAGTAATGTTTAAATTGTAAACGGTTTAAGTAATTTCCGGGACTGACTTTAAATACCCACCCCAATGTTTAAAATATACATGAAATAAAGTAATGTTTAAATCATAAACTGTTTCAACAGCGTTTCGAAATTAATACATAAACACATTAACACAATTATGGATTAGGCAACCATTGCTTCAACATTAATTTCTGAGTGTAATATCGGTCTCAGCATTCCAGTGACTTAAATCCCCACTTTTTGGTCTTGGTTAATGGAGGAAAAATCCTTCATTACTGATACAATTTTTAATTTTTTTATTGATCAGAGTGTCCCTTTTGGGGAGCTGGTTTCCCAACAATTTTTTAACCGCTCAACTCTGTCTTTGTGGTGAGAGAAGTAAACAAACAAAAAAAATATAATCAGAAGAGACATTTTCCAGGGCATCTTATAATCAATCAGAAGAGACATTTCCAGTGCATTTTATAATTAATCAGAAGGGACATTTCTAGGGCGTGTTGTAATTAAACCAGAAATTACTTTTTCCAGTTACATTTGTAATATTAAATCTTTATTACATTAAACGTAGTACCTATTCTCAATGCCTCCCCACGGGACAGATTTAGACACCAAGGTGTTTTTTTAACGTGGAGAAAAATTGTCTTAGTCGCAAATGATTTCTCCTCCACTGGGAGCGAAGAAATTGAAATGTTGCATCTGAAGAACAGATCTTAACCAAAAGGCCAAGAAAGACAAATCATTTTTATTAGCTTTGCCTCAATAGCGACACCATTTTTTTTTTAATGAGGAATTTGGAATATTCCACTTTACTTTTAAGGGGTGACAAGTTTTATTTGGAATATTCCACTTTCCTTTTTTAGGGATGCACATCATGATAACGGACGGAGCGATAAGCGTAATAATATAATGATGATGATAATAATAATAATAATAATAATAATAATAATAATAATAATAATAATAATAATAATAATAATAATAATAATAATAATTCTGTTTCCGTTCATCAACGTCTCTCTGGAAAGGAATGGAATTCATTTCCAGAGGATTACCCTCAATCCTGGCTCCAAACCAGGAGCTTCAAAGATCAAAGGTTTTTCTAAGGATGTTGGTGGTACCTACGATTGCAGAGGTCTAAAAACCACCTAAACCATCGGGGATTTGTAGTTTTTTCAATCGTCCTTCTAGACGACTGTATTCTACGCACAGTGTACCAACTATAACCGGGATTATTTGTGTTTTAACCTGGTGTATACGCCTTATCTCCAATGCTAATGCAGCATAATGGCTCTATTTCTCGTTCTCCTTCTCTCTCACATTCCTGTCCCAGGCTATTGAAAAGTCTACAATCTGACAGTTCTTTGAGACTTTTTCAATGATGACTAAATCTGGACGATTATGTTCCAATTTTTTGGTTGTTATGACACTTTTGTCCCACCATACCTCCACCTTGACATCCTCACTTTTTCTCACTTCACCAGGCACCTCCTCAAACCATTTTCCAGCACTCTTCACCCCAACCCTCTCACACCTCCCAATATATCCGCAGTCCCATGCGATCGTGTCTTTTGTGGTATTCTCCCTGAGACAGTCCACTAGACCTTGCTGCAAGGTGCGCAATTGATTCTGAAGCCTTACCACAAATCCGGCGTTCTGCAACATCTTCCTCTACTAAACCACTTCTTTTAACAATCGTGTTCATAATGCCTGCTCTTTTGCTGCACAAACAAAAGCTTCAGTACTCTTAGCCAGATATCCAGCTATAAACCATTGCCATGATCTTTCATCGGCCACTTCTGCTATATCCTGGAAGAACCTTCCATGCATTTTCTTCCTAGCCAGTTCCTCTGCCCTTTCTCTATCAATACGTTTCACATAATCAGCCTTGGTCTCACATACGTCGTATCAGTTAAGATAAAAACGAAATGTAAGAAGCCCCCAGACGTACCCCTCCACCGTACTGTATACCGATACTCTATGGCTGACTGGGATAGCTTCCGTACATTCATAGTAGATTTACCTCTGCACTCCATGTTTAAAAAGGAAGTGTCCTCTATAGTATCAGATCTGACCGAATGGTTAATTGTAGGCATAAACCAATTCATACCATCTAAAAAATTCCAACAAAAACCTAACAGCCAGCCATGGTTCTCCCCAGAATGTGCTGCTGCTATCGCGCACAGAAATCACTTTTTCCATAGCTACCAACGTAATAGATGCACTGAGACTAAAGCTGCTTTCAGGACTGCCAGCAACCAATGTAAAAGAGTAATAAAAAATGCAAGAGAGCTATATGCCCAGTCTGTTAAATCCAAGGTAGCTGATCAGCGGCTTGGTTCCCACCAGTTTTGGCAAATAACAAATAGGATCCTGAACAGGAGTGTGCGTTCTATCCCAACCATTATCAATGGACCAGAGGTCATCTCGTCAGCGTCAGACAAGGCCAAACTATTTGCAAAGAACTTTGCAGCTAATTCTACCCTATGCGACGAAGGCCATCAACTCCCCATATTTCCTCCTATAACACAGAACAAGCTAGGTAACATACAAATATCCGTGCATGAGGTCGCCAAGCTAATAAAAAACCTAGATTCCAGTAAAGCAACTGGCCCTGATGGCATCCCAATTATAGTGTTAAAAAAGCTTTAACCAGAACTTGCTCCCATACTTACGAAACTATTTAAGCGCTGCCTTAAGGAGAAGTGCTTCCCGACCCCCTGGAAGACCTCATCAGTTTGCCCTGTATTTAAGAATTCAGGTGATAAGTCATCTCCCTCTCAGTACAGACCAATAAGTCTTCTCTGTGTTATGAGTAAGTTGCTGGAATCCATATTAAATAGTGAAATAGTCAACCACTTCAGCAGGAATAACCTTCTTAGTGACACACAATATGGTTTCCGCTCTGCAAGATCTACCGCAGATGTGCTGACGGTTATATCCCACAGGATTAGTGAATCTCTTGACAAAGGCTTCCTTTCTAGGGCAATTGCTCTTGACATATCAAAGGCCTTCGACAAAGTATGGCATAAGGGTCTACTTCACAAGATTTCCAGCTACGGTATAACTGGAAATGTTTTCTCAATCATTAAATCATTTCTCTCCGATAGGCTCATGAGAGTAGTGGTAGATGGTCAAAAATCGGAGGGCTGCAATATAAATGCTGGAGTCCCTCAGGGGTCAATCCTGGGCCCAACTCTCTTCCTGATCTACATCAATGACCTCCCTAAACACATACTAAAATCATTCGTTGACATCTATGCTGATGACACGACCATCTATGGCAACAAATCAAAGGCTGTAAATGACGAAGTTCTCTCTGATTCTCTCTCCTCTGATCTCGAGCGCGTGGTTCAGTGGGGGAAGACGTGGCTAGTTACCTTTAATGTATCCAAAACCAAACTCCTATCCTTACATCATCAACGCTCTGATCCCCAGCTGGCATCAATTGTGATGGATGGCTCTCGTCTGGGTGAGGCCCCGTGTTTTGACAAGCTTCTGGGTTTGACCTTTACTCCTGATCTGAAATGGAACACGTACATCAAGTCTGTTGCCAAGGTCGCTGGAAAGATGGTGGGATCCTTCTACCGCTCCAGAAGATATCTCACTACTGATGCAATTCTCTGTCTATATAAAAGCCAAGTACGGCAAAGGATGGAATATTGTTGCCATATCTGGGCAGGAGTACAAAATAGACTTCGTGGTTTAGTTGGGAGTGCCCTTTTCTCTACCCTGCAACCTCTCTACCACAGAAGAGACGTTGCAAGCCTATCCTTGTTTTATCGTTATTTTCATGGCAGGTGCTCGTCTGAACTCCAATCCCTGGTCCCCCCTCGCCAATCTTTCACGAAAAACACCCGTCTAGCTGAATCCACTGTGAAAAATTTCCCCCACTCTATATCTGTGCCTAAATCAAAACGCGGATTTCATGAACAAAGCTTCTTTCTTAGAACTGCACGCCTGTGGAACTCTGTTCCGTCTGCCTGCTTCCCTCCGGACTACAACTTGGATGTCTTCAAGTCTAATGTTAACAAATTCCTACTGAACCGCCCCCTTAAGTAAACACTTCATCAAATCTCCTCACTAACGTAATGTACTTGCAATAACCCTTATCCCTGAGTGGCTTCCGGCCCTTGATAAGTGGTGATCTCTGTGTAAAAAAAAAAACAAAAAAAAACCTCCACTTCATTGGTCACAACGTTAAGCATCCACTCCTCACTTCAAACCACATGCTCCTTCAACGACATCTCCTCGGTTCTCACACAATCTTTTACATTTTCAATCCTCTCCCATCTACACCTTTCCTCCTTTGATACAGCCTTGCTACGCTACTTCGAATGTAAAATATAGCAAACATTGCTGAAACATTTCTTGGTTTGATATTCATGGCATGCAAATCCTTGTCAGACCATTCTAAAATTCCCGCACTGTATATAAAAACACTGACTGACTGTCCATGCATTTACTGCTTTTATTAGGTTTCCTCTAAACAGTTTCGACTTTGCAATTAGTTTCACTCTTCTAACTGACTTTCTCCTTCATTTCTCTGTTCATGATGCCTACACCCCACCAACACTTCTAAATACTTATACCATGTATATTCTATTTTTTTCATGATTTTTCTATTTGGCAGCACTCTTCCATTCGAATGAATCTTTACTCCTCTTTTCATCACCAGCACCACACATTTACTAATCCCAAACTCCATCCCAATGTCTTCTGAGTATGTCCCTACAGGTTTTACCAGCCTCTCCATTTCCTTTTTATTTCTACCGAATATTTTCAAATCATTCATACAAAATAGATGGTTGAGGCGTCTGCCACCAGATCCAAAGTTATACCCCAGTTTTTCTCTCTTCAAGAGGATGCTCAATGGCATCATTATCATTACAAAACGAAGTGGAGATAACTAATCTTCTTGGAATATTCCACGTTTAATGCCAACCTGCTCCATCACCTCTCTGTTTGCTGTCAGCATCGTTTTCCATTGAGCCATACCTGTCCCCAAAAGCCCTACCACATTCTCAGCAACCTTCATCATCAATAGTATTTCACATATCCATGGATGAGGAACCATGTCATAAGCCTTTCTGTAATCGATCCATACTACGCTCAGATTTCTCATCGTCTTCTTTGCATCCTGCATTAATCCTTTATCAATCAGTAGTTGCTCTTTGGTACCTCTCGAGTCTTTCCGACACCCTTTCTGTTCGTCAGAAAAAAAAACACAATTACTCTCAAGATGTTCATAATTTTTTCCCGCAAAGATTCCAGTTAACAGTTTCAACATTAGTGGTAGACATGTCATTGGTCTATAATTATTGGCATCTGTTCCCTTTGCAGGATCTTTCCTAATCAGTGTTGTTCTCCCCTTCACAAACGAATCCGAGACATCTCCCGATTCTACGACCCTTTGCAGAGCAGCAGCTAAAGGTGGATTAAGGCGTTGAAACTGTTTAAACCAGAATTCCATCATTCCATCTGGACCAGGTTCCCTCCAGTTTGTCATCCTTCGTATGCCAGCTTTAACGTCATAAATGGTTATCTCGATGTTCTCCATCTGCTGCATTTCTGATAGCCTTTCTCTGACCTCTCCCAACCAGCTAGCCTTCTTATCTTATCGACATTCGACAAATCCCACTCCAGAACTTCCTGGCATCTTTAGCATTTGGAGTTTTGTTATTTCCCACCTGTTTACGTATTCTTTATACAGCTTAGAGTGATTATTCCGGAAAAGGTTGTTCTGCCGAAACGGAACACTTTTTGTAACAGTTCCAAATTTTCATACCACCAGCGTAGATCTTCTTTTTTAACATTGTAAGAACATTCATCGTTTCCTTTTCCAGCAATCTATACCATCTTTTAAACTCGTCCTTGGCTTACTGTCTTAGTTTAACATCTTTTCTCATTTCTTCGATTCTACCAATGTCTTTCCGCTACCGTTTAATACTTTCTTCAAGCCGTCTCTGCCAGTATGGCCTTCTATCCCTCATTTCTCTTTTTTTTTCTTCTGTATTAAGCCAAGAAGATTCGCAATAACGTATGACGCTGCATACAGAAGCCTGTTAAGTTCCGTAATCGATATGTTCTTTCTTATGATGTTGTGAATAACTCCTTGAACTATTTTTACCTCGTTTTTAACCTTCCGCCTATTACTACTCTTCATGCTTGGAATGTCTATGATATCGTCTCTAAGAAGAACCTCTCTTAACCTCTGAAGTACTTCTTTTTCTACAGAAGTCAAAGTTCGAACTTCATCACCACTTCCCCATACACCTGCTTCTTTCACTGATTCCATTGTCTCAGAGCCAATGATCTCATCTGCCTTAGATCCTCCAAACTCCTTCTCATCATCATCATCATCATCATCATCATCATCATCATCATCATCATCATCATCATCATCATAATAATAATAATAATAATAATAATAATAATAATATTAATAATAATAATAATAACAACAACAACAACAACAACAACAATAATAATAATAATAATAATAATAATAATAATAATAATAATAATAATAATAATAATAAAATACGAATACTAACACGTTACAAGGATGTTGCCACAGAAATAAAATAACTTAGAAGGAACGCCACTAAAACCCGGGGGACTTAAAACTGAAAAAATCTTATAAATTTCATCCCCTAAGGAAAATCAGGACATTAATCTCGGTTGATAACTCAAAAATCAATAATTAATTAGTCTGGAGTATGGAAACAACAAGAAAAGCCACACTTACTAAATCTCTTCTTGAAGTGTTCGGAGAGTACTGAGACCTTGGTGTTATTTTTTGATACCCAAATCCCAGCAAAGACCAATGGTCGTTGCAAGTGAGATATCACTGTAAATCAGCTTTTGTGATAATGCAAATCAGTTATATAAATATAATGCAAATCAGTTATATAAATATAATGCAAATAACTTATATAAATATAATGCAAATCAATTATATAAATATAATGCAAATCAGTTATATAAATATAATGCAAATAACTTATATAAATATAATTAAAATCACTTATATAAATATAATGCACAATCGGTTATTGGACGAGATGAAAAATACTGTACATTTGTAGACACTTGCTTCTACTCCAAATTCAGGAAACCCCAAGTTATTATCAGTAAGCAATCACATATGATTACCTCTGTGGAAACTCCTCGCGAAAAGATACTACTACTACTACTACTACTACTACTACTACTAATAATAATAATAATTTAATTCTCTGTTTGCTACCCACCCACCCTTGACACGATAAGTCATAACTGCACTAACACAGCTAAGGGTTCCATAATGTGTCTTGCTCAACACACAGTCAAAGCAAGCTAGAACCGTCTTTTATAATTACATTCCGATCAAGGAAAGTTTTTTAGTTACGATAAGTTACGAAGGTGCAAACTTTTGTTCACGAAAAATTATTAATTTCATTTGGAGCAGGTATATATTCAAACAACATTAAAAGAGCGTTCATGGGAACTTAGGTACAATACTTGTGATTTTTATATTACTAGCCTGGGTGCCCGGCATTGCCCGGGTGTTTGGAGGTGTGTGTTGAGCAAAAAACATGTGCTAGTAGGAAGGCAAGCTTGAACCCGTACCATGAAGGAGGAAAAGAACGTGAGAGAAACGTGACATCTTTGCTGTTACGACCACCGCCAAACCGGATATGATGTCTGTTTAAATTAAGGCTAGACAATCGAAAAGAGGGGATGACTTTCGAAAATATCGGCGAAAAAAGCGGCCCCTCCCTGTAGAAAAGTGCCAGTTGAGAGTGAAGAAATCAATGTTTTTAGCCTATTTTTCGGTTGTTGTCTGAGGAGTCGAGCTTCAAAACGATACTGATCTTGATAAAATTCGTCGCCTCTGTCGAAAGTTTTAGGAGGCATGCAAACATACATACGTACACTTATATATTGGTAGCTCAAATTTTCGATCCAAACCGATTAAATAGCTTGCTTTATCTCTGAATACCCTTTCTGCCAAATTTCAAATGTTTAGACCAGAAACTGTTTGAGTAATTTGGTAGAGACCGCAGAGGTCCATTTTCTAAAAACTTTGACCCCTGTTATTACCCCTTAATATTTATTGTTTTGGGCTCAAATAAAGTTATTAAGTTAGATCCATGTCCAAGGAACCTATATCTAAATTTCAAGTATTTCGACCCAAAATAGGCAGATGAGTTTAGTAGAGTTCTCAATGGTCAAATCGTTGAACTTCGACCAAATTTCTGGCCGAAAACTGATTGCAAAGATTTTCTCAAATCTCAGTACCCTGTATATCAAATTTCGAATCTTTAAACTTAAAATTGAGAGAGTTATTTTGTCGGGAAATGTACACAGACAAACAGACAGGCAGACAAACAGACAGGCAGACAGACAGACATTTTCATTTTTATAGATATATAGATTTGTGTATGTCTATTTTGTATGTACGTATGATAGCGCAACTTGTTTATCTAGGTAGGAGGTAAACACTATTCCTGTGACAAAACCACAGGAAAACATATCTTAGGTTTGTGTTACCATATATACAACAATATGCACTATGTCTCAAATAACTTTTGTACAACGTGGGACTCACAAGAAAGATCTGGTGTAATAGACGACAGGATTACCCTCGGTGATAAGTATGGAGGAGTTGATGTAATCCTTCAGAGAGCCTTTAGAGAGGACGGTGCTTTCTAGACATCGAAAATGTTCCACATTCTCCAGTGTTGTAAATGAGAATGGCCGGGGTTTGGGACTTTGTTTTGTAGTGCAGGTTTACAAAGAACACCAGTTTTACTAAACTTAGTTGTTAGGCCAAATAGCCTTAAAAGCGGCTGAATAGCGGTTTAGGATCGGTTACTGATAGGATTCAGCATGCGCCACTAAAACACAATGGTCGGCAAAAAGAACTTATTGTATTAGGTCTAGAAGGGTCTTGTACTTAGCATTGAGTCGACGAAAGTCAACAAGTAAGCCATCTTGACAATAGCAAATGTAGACCATTTGCTTCAGGTCTGTCACCACATGACACAGCATGCAGGTGAATAGAACGAATCCTTCTTTTATTTCATTGCTAATCTAAAATATCTCAAACTTTATGCCGTCGTAAAGAGCTTCTGTCATGCCATCATGAAAGAGCCTAACCATTGAAATAAATGTTAGTGGCTATCTTATAAACCCGAGAAAACCCTCAAAAGGCACCCTTGCTCACTGTGTCAAAATCCTTCATAAGATCGATAAAAAAAAGATACATAAGTATGTTACGTTCTATAAACTTCTATCGAAGTTGTTTCATTGCAAAAATCATATCTATGGTGCTTCTTCTAAGTTGAAAACAACACTTTGTCTCTGGCAAGTTCTTTTCGGAGATTGAACGTGTAGATTGGAAAGGACTATGACAAATATTTCCTTTGCGATAGAAAGAAGCGACCTCTGTACTTCCCGCAGTTATTTGTTGCCTTTTCTTATGCAGACAGGCCGTAAAGGCATTTCGAAAATCAGCTGTCATCTTCCCCTTCTCCCAGATGCTTTACAGTAGATCATGAAAGGCTTCTAATGCGTTTGGATCTGCCGGCTTGTAGATGTCAGCAGGTGTTCTGTCATTTCCAGCTTCATTGCCTGGGTTGGTTTAAATGACTGATTTCTTAAATTCTGCTTCTCATGGCGGTTTAGCAACATTGTCCTAAATTGGTTGTTAAGGGATCATAGTGAGTATTTGATCTTGGTAGCTGGTTGAGCAGATTGCTAGTGTTCTAACCCGGTTTAACACAATTCGTTTGGGTTCTTGATCAGAGGTAAGCCAACAATAAGATAGTAATGGAGTTCATCCCGGGATTTAGGGCCCACAGATTATAATTAGTGAATTGAACACTTTCTTTGCAAAGTGTTTAACTTCTAATGCCTTTTTCTTCTGCCATATGTCTTGCATTTTACGGAGACCACAGATTGCACTTTGTCCTACAGAATATTAAAGCTTTGCGATTCTATACTGAAAAATGATTATTCTGCTATTCAATAAAGGCTTTATAATTTGCCTTTGGCTTTCCTGTAATTATTCATTATTCTGATCCTGCCAGATTTCATTAATTTATATTTGTCTTAAGAATCTTTTTTAGCATTTTCAGAAACGGTCTCTGCGAATGAGAACTATTTTCATTGTCACCATTCGAAGAACTACTATCTTGAATTTGTCATCGAGCTACTTCTAGAATTTTAAAAGGCGGATTTCATATTTTAGTCGAAAAAATTTGAAGAAGGTTCAAATTTTTGGGACTTTATTCCGTCAGATTGGGGTGTTTCCAACATCCTTATATCCGAACATGTAGTCATCTGTCCAGAATTTAGCACTTCTAACACGTGTAACCCGTGCGTAACTGATATCGTATTGACGTAGAACGATGAAGTATACCATGCGCATATGTTTAGACATGTGTGTTTTTTATTTCTCGAATCTCCTTAAGTCGGTGTAAGTAATGCATGTTCTGAACTTTTGCCGAGAAGCAGCAGTCGATTGGCATTGACCTAGCTTATTCCTGTACTTCCAAGATCTCCGCTCCAGTTTTTGTAGCCACTTTTTACGCTTGCATTGAAATGCCTAAATCTTTACCAGTTTGTCATTTTGAGTGGTGGATCAAGTGACCTTATCGAACTGTTAATAGAATTGCTATTGTGTTTCATTAGAATTAGTGAGGGTGGGACTATGATGATAGTAAGACGTCTTGATTTAGTCAGAGGTATGCGTAACTTTATGAAGCGTTTGTTGACCTCAACTGGAAACGAGCGATAATAAAGCAAATTGTTGAAGGAAGTACCTTAAGCAGGGTAGCACACCATGTCTTTCGCAAGACGGCTCATTTGCCATGCCACTCAGCTCTCACTTATTGTTCCTCGAGTTCGTTGCACACAACAGCTGCCACCACTCGGACAACTGCGGGTAGGCCAAACTTGAGTATAACCGGTCGAGTCTGTAACCCTCTGCCAAGTCTTGAAACAGGTCGTGCAACCGTACAGCATGTGAAAACCAATCCACGCCGGAACAAACGAAAGAGATGATTAAGTTTTAAAAACGAGTGTGAAGGCGGTCGCATTAAGCATCTTGGAACGCTGTAGGGCATGAACATGGCATCTCACATAGTCCTGATCATAGTCTTGCAGTTTATCGATTTATAAGGTCATGAAAATGTGGATTTATAAAACCAAAATATCCAACCTTGATTCCCCTTCGGCGCAGTAGATAGAGATGCGAAATGTCTATGATTCCAGAAGAACATTGTCTGAAGGTAGCGGTTTCAATCCCACCCAAAAAACAGTCAGAGGATTAATTGACGTAGTGAGATGGCAACAACTATTGAAGGCAGCAATTGCTGTGGATGTAGTTGGAGAATTCGACATTCCTAACCCGTCGCCGTTAACCTGACGAAGGCCAGACGAATAATTAGCCGAAATGTCGTGAAAACAACAAGTAAAAAATGAAGATAATAGTCCAAATAATTCAATAAAATAAAATAACGCTGGCTTTTTTCGAGAAATGGTATACATACTAAGTAATGGTACCTCAAGTAAAAGCATAGAGCTGGATACTTTACCAGACTAGGACAGTTCTTCGTGTTAGAATCCGCAAAGAACACGAGAACACAAGAGAGATATACATTTAAATAGTCAATTAGTGATAGAAAAATGTTCTAAACTGCTTACTCAATATTTGAAGTAAAAGAAGAACTTTAATGGAATATTCAAATATCCTTGGATCAAATATAGAGATCAAGTTTTAGCCTCAGGAAGGGACCCGTTGATTTCTAGAAACAGTCCAACATGTCTTTCGTCTACTTTTATTTTAACATTCATCTTCGCATTATGAAATGAATGAATTAGAAACTAATTCTACTACTTGCATTTAAAAGTTGCTGTATTTTTATTAACATTTCTTTCACCTTTCACATTCAAAGTGATAAATGAATTATTCACGCATCAGATTATTCAATTTGCGTGTGTGTGATTCTGAGAAAATTGTTTAATAATATTTTTATTCAGTAGGGATGAACATATCAGGTTTTATCGCTAATATCTGGCTCATTAATTATGCATATATTTTATTTTAATTATTCTATAGTGGATATCGATACCGGTATTTGTTAAGAACTTTTACATCCTTAATATTATCTTCCGAGGACTTTGATTTTATCAATTAAAAAAATATGTTCACGTCGGAAACATACTGAAAATTCTATTTTTATAATTACTATTTTGATTATTCGGACTACTATGCTGATCTTATTCAACTGTATCTTGTCTGAAAGAACCCGTGGTGTAACGGAGAAGTTCAGTAGCGTAGTCGTTACATGTAAATACTCGGAATATATACATTGTATGCAGACAGTCGTGAAAAAACATAAAGACAAGAGAAAAATTCGACTTTTTTTTATTGGAAACAACATAAATTTATTAACAGGTCTCTCTAGAATTTTCTCTTCTCGTACTCCAATGTGCTTATCAAAACTCTGTCCTGTCGAAAATGTGGTATTCTGTCTGTGTCCGGCCATGTTTAGTAGACGTCTTCCCCTATCGCTCTCTGCTTACCTGTCTGAGACGTCTGTCTATTATCTTTCTCCGCCACGTATTTTTATATTCTTTGTTTTTTCTATTCTTCCTCGATGTGACATCATCTCGCACACGCCCAGTCACTTACATACAGCTGCTGCTGTTGCTGCTGCTGCTGTTGCTGCTGCTGCCATATGCGCATCCGTGCTCTGTTACAGTACTAGGTGCAATTCATTCCTAAGTGATTCTCTTCTGGGGCTTGAACATTTAATTCTTAGTGTGCTCGATATTAAAAATACAAGTACGGATAATTTATGACTTAAATCTGAGCATTCGTTGTAAAATAGAGACTCTTAATTTTATATATATTAAAAGTATCAAGATATATGTCCAGTTCGCCAATAACCTATAACTTCAGGACTACTCTATTTAGAAAGCGGTCACCAAAGTCTCCCATACATAATGAAAGGGTGAGAGAACCTGAACTGTTGGGCATTCAGGACAAACTTTGTGGACAAATCGGGAAGACAAGAAACTCAAGCGTCAGAATCGCTATCATCTAACACGTATTGTTGGCAAGTTTATAGTAATGAAGTACTACTTTTAGCTCCTTATATAAAGTGACTTTATTCCTTGCCTGAAGCGATTACCATAAAAATATAGTTAAATTAAAAAAAAAAGCATTTTGAAGTTTAATAATTCATTTGGAGGGGTGTAACTTTTAACATTGTTGCTGTTTCACATGAGGGAGACTAAAAGGTTCAACCAAACCGGAAAACGCTCAATAAGTATCTAATCTGGCTGTTCGGTTAAGTTCACAAGTATGCTCGCTTATTTAAGATAAGAAGAGTTATTGGCTTCACAGACACGTCTTTTTCAACGTCCGTCTGATGGAAGCTTGGGGGATATCCGATTTGGGAAATCTCATCGAGACGCCAAAAGGCTGGCTTTTCTGAGTCGAATATTGACGGAGGAACCTGTGCAAAACCCCGCGGATAGGCCTTTTCTGGCTCCATTCTTAATCATTCGAGACGAAGTTCCTCAGAGTGCCGAGCCGCGTTCAAGAAGCTTCCACTGTTTAGCGACCTTTCTTTGGCGCCGAGAAAAAAGCCCATTAGAGATTAATGACGAGGATCACCGGCGAGCCTCTTCTCAGGTGATTGGAATTGTCGGAAATGGGAGATCTGACAATAATTGAGTCGGACGGCAGGTTTCCGTCATCTCAACAACCTAAAGTTTTCTTTGACCTTCCGGAATAGTTTATCTCGAAATGGCATATTACACAGTTCTAGATTATTGGATTCGTCCAGTTGTCCCCGTTGCTTGGTTCTAGTAGAAGAAACAACGGAGCATGCTTTTTTCAAATGCATCAAACTCTGAAGGTGCTAAACGTATGTTAAAAGTTGACGGCTTGTAGAGATCTGGGCATTCTCGTCCACTAAACGTAGCCTATGTCATCCACGACGTCGCGTCGCTGGGGTAAAGGCAGAGACGGATAGTGTTTATCGCGATCTTTGCTGCAGGGAGAATGGTGGTGTGGATGTCGCGTCTGAACGAGAAGCAAGGGGTTAAATCTTTCGTTGATTGGGATATGATCCCGTTTTTAAACACCAGTTTAAGACCAGATATGATAAAAAGAAATTACATACTGCGAGTTTTGAAAGAAGATGGATTAAATTAGCGAGTATGTGTACGCAGATTTACGCATGAGTATGTACCCCCGTACTTGATCATAGCGCACGTTGTTCCTGGTCCTTTCGAAACCCAGACCCTTTAAAGTAAGCTTTATTATTTTCTTAGACGAGTGAATGCCTCTTCACCGATAGAAACCTTCCAAGACTCCCGTTCCCCATTTTTTTATTA
Source organism: Euprymna scolopes (assembly GCF_053919585.1). Lineage (NCBI taxonomy): Eukaryota > Metazoa > Mollusca > Cephalopoda > Sepiida > Sepiolidae > Euprymna > Euprymna scolopes. Next base: position 66,714,397 of record NC_136500.1, read on the forward strand.
ACTCCTGGCATACCCCTAAATTGCACTCATCTTGGGAGGGTAACACATACTCCCCAACTCTTTCACCCTATTTTTATTTTTTCATTTTGACTTAAGCCCTATTTTAAGATCCACTTGCTTGTTTCCATGCAGCCAGAAAACAGTGAGTTACCATTTAAAAAAGGTTGGGGTGGAGTTTAATAACATCTGGTTGTACTTTCAGTTGTTTTCCCACCACATGCCAACGACATTATTTTAATAAAAACGATTCATTTATGTTCATATTTATTTAAGGAAAAACATCGATCTAGGAATCTTAAGTAGGACGAACCCTGGAGTGAGTTGTGCGTTGTCTTTTTTCTTTTTTCTTTTCTTTTTTTCAACTTTTTCTCTACGTTAATTTTTTTCCCTGCCATGTTCTTTTTTTCTTTTCGTTTTTCTATCTTTAGTGTGATACCTTTACCATGTGAGTCTGGATAAATTGTTTCTTTGTTTTAATCTATCTTTGAACCTCTCCGTTTCTTTCTTTCTTTCTTTCTTTCTCTCTCTCTCTCTCTCTCTCTCTCTCTCTCTCTTTCTCTCTATCTCTCTCTTCTTTACTTCTGTCTCCTCTCTCTTACTACTTCTCTTTTTATTCACGTATTGAGATCTCATCTTTGTTTATAAATTGCCAGTCTTCAAGAATGTCTGCCATGTTACTTTAAATACTTTAAAAATGTTTTTTTCCTTTAAATCTTTTATATTTTTCCTTTCGACTAAACATAGATTTAATACACTTGAATATGTCTGCATATTTTGTCGGTTCTTTTTTTTTCGCGAAGAATGCACATTTGCATGAATTCTCGACTTCCTTTATAAAAAAGGCCAGAAACGACGGCCATTGAAATTTCTCGATAGTCGGTCATGTTTTCAAAAAATAAAGATAGAATAAAAAATATCCAAATGAACTGAATCTCCCTCCCACCTCCAAAAAAACAAGAATACATATTTTAGTGATACGTCCATTGAATCTATGCGATTAGCAAAAAAATAAAAAATAAATAAAAAATAAAAGAAATAAATTGTAAACTAATACATGAGAGACTGGCTAAAATATATATAATTATAAAACTCAAATGACCTTGTAACGATGTATGTAACCCACTTCCGGTTTACGACATCCGGTTGCGCATGCGCGCATGACCTGCGCACTGAAATATTAACGTTATTATTTCGAAATCATTATTTAACATGGGAAGAGTGGCGTTTAAAATAACTTAAACGTAATGCAGAAATGAACGATATAAAAAAAAGCAGACAGTATTAACAATTGTTTATTTGGATAAGTTAAACGCGAAAAAAAAACAATTGGGACGCTGAAATATTAACGTTATTATTTTGAAATTATTATTAAACATGGGAAGGGTGGGGTTTAAAATAAACGAAAAACAAAACAATTGGGACGCTGAAATATTAACGTTATTATTTTGAAATTATTACTTAACATGGGAATACAGAAATAAACGATGTAAAAAAAAGCAGATATATCAAAATTTGAATTTAAGTATAATATATATTATGGTATCTGTTCAGTGCATATTTACCTATAAGTATGGCCAACCACTTATAATTCAGTAACTGTAATTTTATTTTCAGAAATAATCAATTATAATAAACAGAACGACTCATAGAAATCTATCTATATTCTTTTTTCATTTTAATATACTTTCATAGAAATTTTTCTGTTATGTAAAAAAAAACCTATTTTCTTTACGTCACAAGGTTCACGCTCATACATGAATTCCATAGCTAATATAACATACTGACCCAACGGGTCATGGGTAGTCTAGTATTATTTTAATATTAATCATGACAAACAGAAAAAATGTTTTATTTTAAAACTAAGTTAAACACATTTCTGAACTTTTGAGATGTGGATTGATTTAGCCGTGTTATTTAGATTCTTCGGACTAGAGTTCTCATTCGTACTTCTGACGGTAGTCCGCACTGATAATTTTACCACATACTTTATCTAGTAAGCAATAAGTTCGTGCGGGCGATTCTGGTATGTATCGTATGAAATAAGTTTAAGACTTCTAAAATTCACTCAAAAGTACATTTGCAAATTAATTAAAACTTTTACCCAATCATGGCTGACGGAACGACTGCACGTTAACCCCATAGATTAAATAAATAGTTTTGACTGAAAGCCCGTTCAGATTCCAACATTTAACAGAAAGTTTCCTTACTACGACAGAAAGTTCTGAAATTCAACAAGATACAGAGGAAGAAGAATGGAGGTTAGATCGACTGAAACGCTGAAAAATTAGCAGTCAAGATGAAAAAAGTAGTTCAACAAGCCCCAATAACACTAAAAAAACATTCGCAACACACCGAACGGTATACACACTTTATTACTATTGACATTATAAATTTATTTCTTTTTACTGCTGAAAAAATATTATAGTACTTGTAAATTATAGATGAAATAATATATCATTTTTATATTTTATTATAAACTAGCCTGGCTGCCCGGTGTTTCCCGGATCTTTGGAGGTGTTGAGCAGAAACAACAAAAAAATGGTAGTAGGTAGTCAAGGCCGAACCCGTATTGCGAAGGAGGGAAAAACGTGAAAAAAAGTGACGTCTTTGCCGTTGCATTAATTGCCAGACCGGAAGGGGCGACGGTTTAAATTAAGGCTAGCTAATCGAAAAAAGGGATGACTTTCGAAAATATCGGCGAAAAAATAGACTCCTCCTTGTAGAAAAGCCCCCAGTTGAGGGTGAAGGAATTAATGTTATTAGCCAATCTTTCGAATTTGTCGTCCGAAGGGTTGAACTTCAAAACGGTACCAATCTCGTGAAAATTCGTCGATTGTGTCGAAAGTTTTAGGCAGACATGATGATGATTGCAACGTCTTGTCAGACGAGTGCCACTCTCTCAGACATTTAAAATTCATGAGCCCAAATGCCTGCGGGAGTATCTATACAAAGATGTTACAAAGTCTTAGCTTTGTACGACAGCTAAGTCTCTCTCTCTCGGTTCAAAATGTTGAGATCCAGCAACAAGCAAGAGCAAGATAGCCAGCAACAAATTAACCTGCAGACCAGCTTAATGCGGGTACTGGTATCCCGCTTTATGTTTTTTTGAATCAGAGATTTGCTTCTCCTAGAAAGTTTGCCTTCACCACGGCTTACGGGAGCACTCTCCACCCCAATACACATATACACACACAAATATAGACGGTGCTAGTTGGCGGTTGACTTAGAAAAAGAGTTCATTCGCCCTTTGGAAGGTCTTGTTTTTAATCCTCCAGGGAGACTAGCCGCCCTCCTCACCAAACACGTCTGGTGGGGGAACCAGTTTAGTCGCCGGTGAGTCGACCATTAGGCAGGTAGTACTGGGTTACATGGTACCAGTAGCATATAACATGGCCTGACACAGGCAGACATACATACATACATACATACATACATCTTTTTAAATAGATAGGTGAGATTTATATTATAGATTTTGATATCATTCCGTTTACTACAATGAACAAGATTACGTTAATACGAAATATGTGTAGTCCTATACGTTTTCTAAAGCACATAAGTAATGGCAAACTAATCGTCGGGCATAGTCGTTTATAGACACGTTAGATCCTAGCTATCATAATATGCGTCGAATCAATTAGCGGCTTTTATGATAAATATATTTTTGAAACATATGCGTGAAATCTTTACAAAAATATTGTCAAACTTAAATACAGGGTAACCAAAAAAAAAAAAAAAAAAACGGGCCCAAACTCTAATTAGGCCCCGTATCTTAGTGTTTTGTCTGAATGAAATGAAACTTTGATCATAACTAGTTTATTATATTCAAAACATCACATCAAAACACTAGGGTCTTTGGCCTTTTTTTTCTCCATTCTACAGCATATGTTCTTGATGGCATCCATTTAGCTTTTGTTTTTTTTGGGGGTCACCCTGTATGACATATTAAACTGTCATTTCAAACTTGTGCGGGACAGTCTCACACTGCACTATTTTAAGATAAAACGTAACATACCGACATATATGTAACATCAAAATTAATCATGAGGCTTACTGGCCGATGGATCTTATAAAATGTATTGGACGATAAAACATAAAACGAGTCTATTTTTTTCTTCCAGTATAACGTTTAAAAGAGAAATAGAGTTACGGAAACTCTATTTTAAACTCTAGCGCGTCACATACAATAATACTATTTCGAACTTCAGCGAAACATAAAAGTTTTTTTTTTTTTTAATTTGACTGTGACCGACCGACAAAACTGCAATTTCAAACGTCATTTTGACAGATCTACAAAGATGCTAATTTAAAGTTCACCGTGAAAAACAGACACATTGTATTTAAATCTGCAACAAAACAGACCCACGGACGTGATAGTTAAAACTTAAACATACTGCCTAACATAAATGCTGTTTAAAACGTAAGTATGGCAGATAAAAAATAATAATATTTGGAATGACGATTTTACATTTTAAGTTTACGGACTGTCAAACTATGAATGCACATTTACGCGTAGATGACAGAAGAAAATATGTCAAAATTGAACATTACAGCGTGATAGATCGAAATTTTCAGAATGACAAGCAATTAAAAAATTCAATCTCCAACTGCAGCGTGAGAAATAAGATACTTATATAAAACTTTAGTGTTTGAGATTTTTAAAATCTATTTAAACTACACCCTAACAGATCGTCTAAAACGCAATTTGAAACTTCCGCATGACAGACTAACAAAATACTATTTATTTATTAAACACGGTAGACGGTAAACACCCTATTTCGATCTTTAATATGACATACCGACAAAAATGCAATTTCAAACTAAAACACAAGAGACCGACAAAATGCTGTTCCAAATTTTAACATTGCAGGCCGACAAAGATGCTGTTCAAAACTTCGATAAATAAACAAACATGCGTATTTTTTTTAGATTAGGTCCACCTCCGCAATTTTCTTTTAAATGACGACTTGTATAAGTTTTCTACTGTGCTAGATACGGAAATCGCATTGGAATCTTGCAGAAATAAGTAGTTATCGAGATATAAAAAGTTTTATTATGCATTGTATTTTTAGCAGCCATCGTTTTTACGCGCGTGCGCGCCAGAAACAAATCTACGCGCGTAACAAAGATGGCCGGCAAAGAATACAATGCATAATACAACTTTTTATATCTCGATAACTAATTATTTCCGCAAAATAACAAGGCGATTTTCGTATTCAACATGGCCGAAAACCTCTAAAAGTCGTCATTTAAAAGAAAATTATGGAGGTGGAGCTAATCTGAAAATTTACGCAAACATGCTATACACAATTGATTGAGATTTTCGGACTGAATTCCTCATCTTGGTTGTTATTGTCACAACGTTTCGGCCGTTTTACCCTCCGGCCTTCGTCAGGTGTTTTGTATCGAACTCGGGAACGGTTTGTTAGGAGTCTCAAACCCAACTGCCTTCGTTCAGGATTGAACTCAGCACCTTTGGGTAACTGTAAACTTTTGATACAACGTCTAGGAGCACTCGGCCATATGTCCTAGTGACGTTGTATCAAAAGTTTACAGTAACCCAAAGGCGCTGAGTTCAATCCTGAACGAAGGCAGTGAAAAAGTAACATTCAAAACAGAGAATCAGCAACTATGTCCCAAAGCCTAGCTGCAGTCCGAATACGGTACCCCTGTAATAATAATAAAGGGTTGGGTTTGAGACTCCTAACAAACGGTTCCCCAGTTGGATACAAAACATCTGACGAAGGCCGGAGGGCAAAACGGTCGAAACGTTGTGACAGTAACAACCAAGATGAGGAAATCAGTCCGACAATCTCAATCAATGAAAACACCTCATCTCAAAAATACAGACAATTACTATGCTATACACAACTTGAATATGACAGACTACCAAAATGCATGTTAAAACTTCGAATGTACATACTGACCACAATGCTATCATAACACTGGCCTGAGTTACAGAAAAAAAAACACTCCAAACTATAACGTGACAGGCATACTAATATATAAATTCGCGAACAGAATATTTTATAAAAATGCTTGAAATCATAAAATAAGATGTATCCATTCAATTTGTGAGTTTAAGGACTAAAATATAATTTCTAAAATTAAGCGTGACTAAGCTCGAAGGACAGTGCATATAAAAATGCAAAGACTAGTTAATGAAACAAATTTATTTTCGTATCTATTATGAGCATCGGTATCATTTTTAGAATATTCAGCAAACGTGTGGTAGTGTGTACGTTGAACAAGTGTTTTATTATTTTTTTCTTATAGATAATATTTGGGAGGCGAAAGAATGTTGGTAGTTAAACAGAAAAAAAGGAAGACTACAAGTAATTCCTGATACGTTTCAAAGACACGCATGTGTATAGCCTGCTGGAGAGTCACGAATTTCTACAGAATGAAATGTTAGAAAACATAGAGAGATAAGAAAGCAACAGACGTTTTTAACAAATAACTTTTTGGATGCATTTATATAGTTAATCATGAAGCCAAAGAAAAAAACAACAAAAAAGAAGCCTTACACACCAAAACTTCCAATTGAATTGTTGTATGTATATACGTAATCTCTCTCTCTCTCTCTCTCTCACACACACACACACACACACATACACATACACACACACACACATATATATATATATATATATGTGTGTGTGTGTACAGGATGGAACAATAAAATTGTCGCCCTGGAAAAGACGACATAATTTCATTTCCGTTTGATAACAACCGGTTTACTTTGTTTGATGCAAAAGATCTACTACTTAGCCAGTTGTGTACAAATACCAAAACCGATAGCAGCCCTATCATGTTCAAAAGTGACACAATGTTCAACGAGCGAGACTGAAGATGCGCCGATGTACAACTCATACTCGCCGCTGACACAAGTTATGGCAACAGGACCATTGCGAGCACCCTTAATATGCAAATCCGGATGGCTCAACGTTAGAGGGCACAGTCCAACGAAGTTTCCGGCCACGGTTATAGTCTTTGGTATGGTTTCAAGAGAGGCCCACATTATGCCACCTCACATCTTCGAAGTCGGCTTCAAATTCAACACCAAAATGCACCTGAATGTACAGACCCTGGGTGTGGCAGCGGGAATCGGCAACGGCACACAAGTATAATGAGACCCAGGCTTGGCTTCAGAAGGAGTGCTACGAATTTGTACCCTTTTGTCACTGGCCCTCAACTCTCCCGACTTGAATCCGCCTGATTTGGTCATGCGTTGAGAACATCATCAACATGACCTACCACAACACCAAAACCAGCCTGATCGCCGCCATTCGCCGAGTATTCGCTGAGCTCCTGCCGAAACGTGATAAAAAGGCATGCTCCCGGTTCCTGATCCGTGTCGAGGTGGGCACTGAAGCTAAATAGATGTCAGCTCTACTACACAATCAAGTTACCTGAATTTATTTTTTCAATAAAAGTCGCCCTAACAGAAAAAAATCCAGATTTATTTTCAAACAAATAAAGCTGGATTTTTTTCTGTTAGAGCAACAAATTTATCGTTTCATTTTGTACATACACACATAGACACACGTATACCTACATCTATCTATCTATCTATCTATCTATCTATCTATCTATCTATCTATCTATCTATCTATCTCTCTCTCTCTCTCTCTCTATATATATATATATATATATATATATATATAATTAACAATATGACACAGAAGCATTTTTCTTTAGATTAGATTTCTGTTACAGTTATAGAATTATTCAATATTATCATTTGTCGAACACAGTCTGAGGAGATGTACATACATTTAGAAAATAGCAATGGAATGCAATCCTAAAGGGCAAGGTATAGTGTATAATAAATGAATATGGTAGGATGGGAAAGATGTTGAAGAAATATACTGCTACCTGTTATGAGTGTGACCGTGAGAATAGGAAATTCCTTGGGAATAACACGAGTAAAAAGTGTATTTTATAAAAGTGAGAATTTTAATAGAAGATTAAAAGTTTGACCGAAAATTTAGATATTATATTCGATACAATTAGAATAATAGAACCAATGATGATATAGAGTGTGTTTAATATTTCAGAACGTTCAATAGCGATTTGGTTCATGATAAAAAAATTGTAGTTTAGACTAACATATAAAAAAATTATAACTTTTTCTCAATTGTGAAAAATAATAGTTAATTTTACGTATTTAAAATTCAAATTTACATAATGGTTAGAATATATGTTCTGTCCATCGACCTATTAACAAAAACGTATCATCTTTATATAATCCACCTGTTCAGACACTGTCCGTGACTTTAATGCCAAGTTAATTTAACCGGAATAATCAGAGTAACCATAAAATATCAATGTTATTTGATTATCTTTTATCGTTTAAAGTTTATTTTCAAAAGTGATGAGAAATATACTGGCAAGTAATATGGGACTAATTTCAAGGTATTTAACATTTGAATAATTTATATTAAAATTGGGGTTTTGTTTAGGATAATAGGGGATATATCCTGATGGTAAATGTGATAAAGATTAAGAAGGATTTAATCTAAAGGTTAGAAAACCAAGTAATTACATATTCTGATGATTGCCAGAGAGGGAACGTAATTTTTTCCGTATAAGAGATACTTATATCCAAACTTACTTTTTACTAATTCTTCCTCTATTCGATTTAGTCATCTATAATTTCATCCAGAACAGATTCTCTTGAGCTTATAATAAATGTTTTCTTTGTTTTGAATTCATAGTCCATATTGATAAACATCACATTCCAAAATTTATATTGTGCGCTATTCTTTTGATTATTACTGCATCTTTTAAAAACATTTTTATATGCATTAACATACACTTTTTTGTGGATCTAATAGAAATTCACGATAGTCTAGTAGCCACATACTATTATTATAGATTTTAAATGTTAAATGCATTATAGTATTATAAATTTTACATAGTAGATAATTCTATTATTATACATTTAAAATTGTAGGTTCATCCTATTATTATTATACGTTTTAAATGGAGGATTTATTCTATTATTATACATTTTAAAATGTAAATACATTCTATTATTATAAATTTTAAATAGTAGATGCATTCTATTGCTATAAATTTTAAATAATAGATACATTATATTGATATAAATTTTATAAGGTAGATACATTCTATTATTATACATTTTAAGTGGAAAGTACATCCTAGTAATATTAAAAATAAATGGAATATAATCCCATTATTATAAAATTTAAATGGTAAATACATCATATTATTACAAATTGTAAATGGAGGATACATTCTGTTATTGAAAATGTTAAATGGTAAATACATCCTATTATTATAAATTTTAAATGGTAGATACATATTTTGTTATGGATTTTAAATGATAAATACATCCTATTGTAATAAATTTTAAATCGTAGATACATTATATGATAAGAAATTTTAAATCGTAGATACATTTAATGACAATCAATTTTTATAGTAGATGCATCCTTTTATTATAAATATTGAATGATAGATTATCTTCTTATTAATTTTTAATAGTAGATGCATTCTCTTATTATAATTTTTATAAATTTTAAATGGCAGATACATCCTATTATTATATTTTTTGCATGGTAGATAATCCCAATCTTATAAATATTAAATGGTAGAGTAATCCTATTTTTAATGGTAGATATTTTCTATTATTATACATTTTTAAATAGTATATATATCCTATTATTATCGATTTTAAATGGTATATATATCCTATTCTCATAAATTTTAAATAGTAGCTACATTCTATTATTATAAATTTTAAATGGCAGTCACATCTTATTGTTATAAATTAAAAGTGGTGGATACATCTGATTGCTATTAATTTTTAATAGTAGGTACATTTTTGGATTAAATTCTAAATAGTAAGTACATCTTTTTTTTTTTCATGAATCCTAAATACTAGCTACAGACAAATGTTATAAATTTAAATTTATAGCTTCATATGTCTTTATATATTGAAACTTAGAGATACAACCTATTATTTTAAATTGTTAATTACTGCTTCAGTCTATTGTTATGAACTATAAATGATACCTACATACTATTTTATGATGTCTAAATGATAACTACGGCTTATTGTTATAAATTCCGATTCGTAGCAGCTGTCATGTCAAGATGATAATGATTTGTACACATGGGCGCATAAACGATGGTAGAACACGGCGTTTTCTTGTGAATCGAATGAAAATTCAGAGGAATTGTTTTGTATATACTTTGTACTCGTCTGCCAATCACGCGCAACTCAAAATAAATACACCGTACGAGAAATGATATAGAATGGTATGTAAATGCACTAACATACCAAATTAGATAAGAATTGAGACTGATGTTTACTTGTTTTGTGAAACGAGGGTTAAAAACGATACTAGGCTATATTTGTTTTCAATTGAAGATGAAAAGCAAGCACATTTAATAATGTCGTTAATGGCGGGAGACAATTGCGTTCGCTATATCTACATAGCCGGTCAATTGTTATTTGATTTCCCTGAAGGTGGCCATCAAAATTAGTCGAACATGTACGATATCCTGCCTTAGAGTATAAGGGAGGGAGCGAGATGGGGGGAGAAATAGAGCGAGAAAAGAGAGAGAGAGAGAGAGAGAGAGGGTAAGAAAGACAGAAACGAGAGTGAGATAAAAACGTTGAACGATAGATGGAAATGGGAAAGTAGGATGAAAAGGAGAGATAGTAGAAGCATGGGGCGATGAAGAAAGACGAGATTCTTGAGGGAAATAGACATGCAAGGTTCGCCGTTGAGAAATCAAGCGTTGCCATCTAGAAATTAAACATACAAGTAAGGTTTTTAATTAATACGTCTGTTGGCAACAAATTCCTCGTTGGATTGAGTTGGTAACTTTTGGTAAAACACTACTTCCTCTCCATTACGACCAACATAATCATCAATAATAATAATAATAATAATAATAATAATATTAATACTAATAACACTAATAATAACAGTAAATAGTAATAAAATACTTCATAAGGAATGATTTGCACTACTAAAAAAGACGAAAAGCATTTGTTAGAATAAAGCAACATAAAATCCATATAAATACCAAGGAAAATTAGCAAATGATATGTGAGACCAAGAAAACCTATGAAATATAATTCATATAGTTAAAATCTGGTAAAAAATACAATCATCTTGCCAGTAATACTAGTAAGCTATATGGCTCTGTTTACAAGTGCGAATACAAAGGAACTCAAGCATTGTAACCATAAAACTATAAAACTAATGACTATGCATGAAACTCTCCACCAAAAAGATGGTATCAACCGACTCTACATGAAAGGAAAAGAAAGAATAGCTGAATGAGACGTATAGAAAACTATATGCATATTATAATGAAGAGTTGATAAAAACTCTATAACTCAAAACACAAAAAGCCTGACCACTGAGGCAAAATACACTTTCAGCATAAACAACATAAGAAAAATATGTGAAAAAAAATACTTGAACGATGATTGATTGAAAATGAAATTGAAGATGAGACTTAGAAATAGCTACGAAAAGCATATTGAGAATTTGTCGTTGACAGTTTCACTGATCAACACGACTAGAGCTAACAACATCAACACTTCAATAGATAAAACTCGGAGAAACTATAAATACAAACGCTGTGAATAAACAACCAAAACAGCAAATCACGTAAAAATGAATGTACTGAAAAACTTATGTTCAAGAATTTAATTTTGCTCATCATGAGACGGATCTAAATCTTGCATATATTTATACCCACTATATATATATATATATATATATATATATATATATATATATATATATATATGACTTTCAATTTTTTAATGTAAATACAGTCATATCTTGCTACGATTTGCAGACCGTTTCAATCATATTAGTTATCAGGCAAGAAAAATTAAGGTACAAAAACTGAATATATTCAACACCTTTTCAAACTTGTATGAGAGAAACTTAGCCATGAGTCGCGATGGGTGAAATTAAAGTTTTTCCTTTTGTTAAATCACTACATACAGGTAATAACTTTAATTTCACCCATCGCCACTCATGGCGAATATCCTTTCCTCAAAATTTGAGAAGTTGTTGAACCTTTTCAGTTTTTGTACCTGAAATTTTCTTGCTTGATGATATCCAATATGATTGAAACGGCTGGCATATCATAGCAAGATATGACTGGATTTACATAAGTAAAACGAAATTAAATATAACTTGCTCTCTTATGATTGAGCATTATCAACGACACTTGTTGAAATTACATTTTTTTCAATTTTTGGATATCTTCCCATTGCAAAACTATATATATATATATATGATGAAAATAATGGAAATAGTATTCCGACAAAATAGAGAAAATAAAAAGGAACAAACCGTATTATGTGTTCATCAACGTTTCGTCTTTATTTCGAGACTTCCTCTGGATGAATGAGATTAAGAAACCAAAAAATATACCAGTAAAAATATTTGAAAATGTTTCACGTGCACAGTGTGACGAAGTTCTATTTCAGAGAAACGGAAAATTGATATTGGAAATTCAAAAAGGAGTGGAGGGGGCTGGCGCTGTTAAAGAGAAGGAAATTTTAGTGACGTCATATAGTCGTTAATTTAATTTTAAAACTATGACGCAAGTTTATATTCTTATTGGGAAAAAGATATATCTGTTGAAATTCAAATATAAGTTTGTAACAGAAATGAAATGAGTGTTTTTTTATGTAATTTATTGATTGAGATTATGTCTTAATTATTACAGGGGGTGTTTGAATGGTGTGAGAAAGTTAACTTTTGTCCACAGTTAAATAATGTTCTTTTAATAACAGTTTACTTATTAATGGCGCTATGTTATAGAAACCTCCACGTTGTTTAATAGTGCTTGAAATTGCGATAAGCGCAGATTCAAGAAGTCTCCGGCGCGGTTTATTTGAAATAAATTTAACTACTTTTGCTTGTTTAAAGTCAAAGATGTGGTTATGTTGCAATGAATGAGAGAATAATGCACTTAGAGAATTGCTATTTTTTATATCTCTTTTGTGTTCATTGAGCCTTTTTTCCAATTTACGCTGAGTTTCACCAACGTATTTATGATGGCAATTATTGCAAGGAATAGTATATATATCTCCATCGGAAACTGGTTTGTTATAGAGATGTTTCGTGTTTTTTAATATATGTCTTATGGTTAGTGATGTGGTTTGTACGATAGGAATTTTTAGTTTGTTTAGTGTGTTATAGATTATTGTATTATTGGTGTGTGTAGGTAAAAGCAGATGTCTGTTTATGAGAGAAAGGTCTGGTGTGTGTGATTTTTTATTATTATTGAATGCTAAGAGAAAAGCCACACAAATATTTTCCAGAATAAATAATAATAAAAAATCACACATAGGGAGTAGCAGTAATCCGGTAATTCTAAAACGAACACCCTACGCTTCATGACAACTAAAGAGATGATGTATGCTTAAGAACGACAACTACTGCTGTATGAGGCAAAATTATACGAAAATGGAGTACTGTTGCCGCATATTGGAAGCAGATGCTTGGAGCATGCTATCCAGCCCTGACAACACAGGCTTCTAGTAGGTAATGTCCTTTTCCCTTCCCTCAAACTATTTTTCTCGCAGAAAAGCGTTGCAACTCAATCTTTACTTTATCGTTATTTTCATGGCAAGTGCTCGTCAGAGCTTCAATCTATAGCCACTATGTCAAACTTTCACAAAAGAAATCACTCATTTCGTCACAACCGTTAACAGTAATTTCACCGACTCTCTGTTTGTGCCTTTGGCCTTCGGGCCGGGATCAAAGTGTAGTATCTGTTCTGCAGATGCTGCACTTAAGATAATTTGTACCAGTCAATGGAGGGGAAACCCTCTATACTTGGACAATTTTTACCCCATTTTTACCCTACTTGTATGGAAGCTGGTTTCCCCCCACATTAAAAACGGCCTTGTGCCTAATTTGCTTTCGCGGTAAAGCAAATAAATACTCTAAATCTAGACACAAATTCCATGAACTGAGCTTATTGCGTAGAACTGCCCATCCGTTAAACTCTTTCCAGCTGACGACAACGTTCAATGTAAGCAAATACTTGTGGCGCCGTTCCCTTAAATCATTAAATTATACACAATTTTCACCACTAATCAACATAACCGTTTTGTCTCACTGACCGCCGTTCACTTATTAATTGTCATCTCTTAATCCTCGAGTGGCATTCGGGCTTCGATAAGTGATAGCTCTCTAAAAATTCATTGTGATATCTATGTCAGTGTTATATGAGGAAAAGGAATAACGATGGGGCTACTTTAAATGTTTGGTAATTTTGAAAGGTTGATTGGGAAGCAGAGATGAAGAAGCGTATGAAATTTAGTTTATGATCACCGATATATTTCTTTTTCTCTCTCGGTCTCTTTTTCTCTCTCTTTCTTTCTATTTTTCTTTTTCTCGTTCAAACACACAGCTTCCTCAAAAGATATATAAGATATAATCTATATAGTTTATGGATAAATGTATAAGACCTCTTCCGTAAAAAAAATATTCCTACACCGAATAATCTGCATCCATTGTATCCGGCCCAGTAATGCAGATCTAACGACCGACAGCATAAATCCATTTCATCAGCTCCTGATGCTCATCAGAAAATAGATGAAAGATTTGTGGAAGATATTAGATTATATCTTATAGAGGTTTGCGTAGAAATATTCAGAAAATACAAAGATATGAAGACTGGAGTAATAAAAGGAAACCTTGTCGAAAAATAATTCAAAAACTGCATCAGTAAAGCCGACAAAGAAACCATGCATCAATCTTTTGTTACAACTTGCTCTTTAATCTGTGTCAAAATAAGAATAAAAGTTAATAAACTTCGTATATATTTTCACCCATATGTTAAGTGACACACGTACCGTCATTGATCTCCTCTTTCCGTCTATGATTATTATATTTCTTTTTTTTTTTTCAAGTTATCCGTCGATTGGATGGATACTCCAATTGTTTATTACGCTATTTTTCGAACGTTAACATTTTGTCAACCTCTCCTACACCTTAGTGTTAATTAAGATATTATATAAGAAGTAATGTGATGTCATCTCTGAAACAACTGTACAAAAATCTAAATCGTTATTTTTTTTAACCTTTGGAACATTTGTAAATAAGCTAGTGTGAAAATGACTTAGTTTCTATAAGATAGATCCAACACCAAAACATTTACCGTTCGAGCATCATTCGCTACCATCTAAGCTAATTACAGATCTATATCAACACTTGAAAAAAGAAATCCAGTTAAACGAATGTATATTTACGCATGTATAGAGCATTTGACCCTTTAGCAGCTATTTTCTCGGGTAAACCCAACTCAACTTTCTACGACAGGTTCGCATACCCTCTATACCAAGTTTCAAGTTTGTAGATAAATTGTTTACCGGGTAGTTTAGTAGAAACCGTTTGGCAGGCAGGCAAAGCCATTTGTATTATATATATATATATATATATATATATATATATATATATACTTTTAATCATCAAAGATTCAAAGCTAAAACACTAACAAGAAGCAAAATGGTTCGTGATTTTATTTTTGCAGACGATGCTGCACTCGTGGCCACTTCATTTGAAAAAGCATAAGAATTAGTTGACAAGTTTTCCAATGCCGCAAAAGCATTTGGTTTGATGACTAGTATTAAAAAGACAGAAATTATCTACCAACCAAAGCCCACCCCGTTGCAGCAAGGTGGTGTGAATATTCCGAGACCAGAATATGCGGAACCGCCTCAGAAAATCTTACTGAATAAACAGCCTCTAAAGTATGTTAAATCCTTTGCATATCTCGGAAGTAAGGTGAATTCGCCAGCATCACTTGATGATGAGATAGCGAGCAGAATTTCAAAGGCGACTGGTGCCTTCGACAAACTGCGATCAAGAGTATGAAATGAAAGAGGTTTGACTCTAAAGACCAAAATCTCAGTTTATCGTGCAGTGATTGTTTCGATACTCCTGTATGGATCGGAAGCCTGGACCCCATACCGTAGGCAGATTGAGCAACTGGATGCATTTCATAGGCGTTGCCTTCGCAGTATATGTGGATTAACATGGAAAGACAAGGCCCCTAACTCGGGATTGTTTGCTAGGTGCGATATTTTAAGTATTGAGGCCTTCCTGATGAAGTCTCAGCTTCGGTGGGCTGGTCACCTTGTTCGCATGTATGAAAAACGTCTTCCTAAGCAACTAGCATACAGTCAACTGAAAGAGGGTAATCGAAATGCGGGTCGTCCATTTCTGAGGTACAGGAATAAGATGAAAGACAAACCTTTGAAGAAGATGCTGTGGATAGAAAATTGTGGAGGGAAAAATGTTTTGCGGACACATACATTGACACACGGCTATCGAATCAAGGAAATCTTCGTAGAGCAAGAGTAGGAAAAGCATCGTCTAGCCTGTATCCTGTGAGTCGTGCGGCTTGGTTTGTGGGAGCAGAGCTGACCTCGTGTCACACATGCGGCACAAGCATTGAAGGCAGAGTGAAACAGAGCGAAATTTTGGCTCTCATGCGTAGAACACGACGGGAGAGTCCTTTATATATATATATATATATATATATATATATATATATATATATATATATATATACGAGAGTCGTGCAATAAGTAATGCCCCTGACCTACTTCCAGTTGTCTGACTTAGCTGAAATTTTGCATGTGCAATGATTTATATCGCTACGGGTTATGTGGCAAATTATAGCTCTGATCTAATCGTGATTGCTGTTTTACATTTGTTTGAACTGAGTCAGGTGTGAAATGGAGCCTGTTGAATGTCGAGCAGTGATCCAGTTTTTTTGTATTTGAAAGGACGCACACCACAGGAGACTTTTGATGAAATGAAAGAAACTTATGTTGATAATGTCCCATCATACGCTGGCATCGTGAATTCAAACATGGCCGGAAGTCTGTGGAAACAGCTCCCAGACCTGGTCGCCCCTCCTTCTGCCATTGATGAGGCATCTGTCCGTCAAATTGATCGGCGCATTATTATGCGCCAAATAGCCCAAGATGTCAAGATTAGTACAGGATCTGTGGAAACTATCATTCATTACCATTTGCATATGCATAAGTATCGGCCAGATGGATTCCCAGGTTGCTCACACGATTCCAGAAGCGAGAACGCGTCGAGTGCTCGAGGATGAATTTGGAGATGTGCCAAGAAGATGAGTCATACTCACAGTCTTCTGGGAGCAAGACCGAGTAGTGATGAAAGATTTCCTGGAAAAGCGTACCACAATTTTGGAGCCTATTATGCTTCACTTTTGAGGAAATTAAGGGAAGCTATCAAAATCAAGAGGCGGGGCAAGATCAGTAAAGACACTCTCCTCCTGCAGGAAAACGCTCCGGTCCACAACTTGCATGTCGCCAGATCAGAAGCAGGAACGTGTGGTTATGAAATTAACCTCCGTCCTCCCTACTCTCCTGACCTTGCACCCTCTGACTTTCATCTCTTCCCAGCCATAAGTTGTTTTTGAAAGGAAAGCGTTTCCCAGATGATGCAGCCTTGATTTCTGAAGTCATGTCGTGGTTGGAGGATCAACCTGGGGTGTTCTACAAAAACAGTCTCCAGAGCTGCATCATCGATGGGAGAAATGTAGAAAAAGACTAATAACTGTGTCAAGTTTCGTTGATCTACTGCTATGGAAAGTGGGCCAGGGGCATTACTTATTGCACGCTCCTCGTATATATATATATATATATATATATATATATATATATATATATATATATATATATATACAGGGTGTCCACAAAGTCTGACTGCATAATCTGAAAGGTGCCCATGCCTGGGGTGTTCCACAAAAACGGTCTCCAGAGCTGCATCAAACTATGGGAGAAATGCATAACTCTGGGTGGTTCCTATGTAGAGAAAGACTAATAACTGTGTTAAGTTTCGGTGCTCTACTATTATGGGAAGTGGGTCAGGGGCATTACTTATTACACGCCCCTATATATATATATATATACAGTATAACTCCTATAATTTGAACATCCGCTTCGTTAAAATTAGAGGATGCTGTTCAAGTTTCGTGATAAAAAATGTGCTGCAGTTAACTTAAATTTTTTAAGAATTAAGAAATAGTACATGAAATGCATTGCTATATGATGCTTCAAGTATATATTAAGTTGAGTTTACGATATATTGCAAGTAAGAATTGTTAAATATTATTACCAGGAACAAACACATTGAAAATAAATTATATCTACTCTTACTTGTTAGGTATTTATTGCTAAGTTATCATATACAGAAATCATACATTTATGTAAAATACATTTATTTTTAAATTTATTTATTGAATGAGTCTCATTGCTGTTTCTATTTTCATTGATTGTGCCCTCGGCCGCTGCCATTATATTCCGTAAGCGATCACGAAAATCTACAATTTCTTGGTTCTGTAGCTTCTTTATGATTATATCTCTTCGGAGTGACATTGCTTGAAAAACATAGTTGCCTCTAAAGTAAGGACTTTTTTTCTAGAAATTTCATAACCGTCTCCATAGACTTTTTTGCATCATCCCATGATATTGATATTGTCTCACTTTCCATCTTATTTCATCACCTTGGGTTGATGGGATTCTCAAGGCTGTATCTTCCATGTGTGTTATGATATCTAAGAATGGAACGCGTTTGGTTGTTGTTGTGAAGTTGAGACCTACTTCAGAATGGGTACTGACCTATATCGACAAGAGGAGGGACTAACTATGGGCTCGCCATTACCACCAGTGATGGCGAACATATACATGGAATACTTCGAAGACATGACCTTAGGTTCAGCTCCCTTAAAGCCCACCATGTGGCTAAGATACGTTGATGACACTTTCATACGCTGGCCCCATCAGGAAGACATCCAGGCTCTCCTAGACCATGTGAACTCAATAAGACCATCGATACAGTTCACAATGGAGAAAGAAAAAGATAACCAACTGGCCTTCCTTGATATACTCATATCACGCACAGAGCATGGGTTTAAGATATCCGTATATCGCAAGCCTACCTTCACCGGACAATACCTAAACTTACACTCCCATCACCCATAAAGTATCAAACATGGAATCGCACGCTGCTTACAACATCGAGTAGAGACAATAAGTAGCGACACCATTACATACCACCAAGAAATGGTCAGGTTGAAGAATACCCTCCGTCGTAACAACTACCCCGATAACATACTATCCACCAGACGTGTTAATAGTATAAGAGAGGAGAATGAAACCCAAAAATCTCCAACGGTCTGCCTACCATACATACGAGGCATCTCCGAAAAGATTCAGAGAATATGTGCCCCCTACAACATCAGGACGGTATTCAAGAGCGAGTCAGCCCTCAGACGACACCTGGTACGAGTGAAGCCCCGCATGGAGGAGAACATGACCAAAAACTGCATATACTCCATCCCATGCAGTTGCAGAAAGGTTTACAAGGGTGAAACACGCCGCTCCCTTAAAGTAAGGGTGGAAGAACACCAAAAAGCGGTAACTAAAGGGGAGACGGAAAAATCGGGTATAGCCAACCATATCTGGATGGAGAGGGGGGACCATCGCCCCCTATGGGATGAAGTATTAATAATGAACAGAGAGACCCACTGGAAAGTGAGAAAACTTAAAGAAACAGATCACATGCTCGGACATAACAACCTACTGAGCAAACCAAGCATAGAGCTGGATGCAATTTGGACACCTCTGATAGAGAGAGAAAACGTTGAATAACAACATAGGTTTAACATTGACAAAAACCCACTAAGAATTGTCCCAGTGGCATATGGCCGAGTGGTCCTAGACGTTGTATCAAAGTTTACAGTAACCCAAAGGTGATGAGTTCAATCCTGAACGAAGGCAGTGAAACAGTAACATTCAAAACAGAGAATCAGCAACTATGTCCCAGAGCCTAGCTGGAGTCCGTACCCCCGTAATAATAATAAAGGGTTGGGTTCGAGACTCCTAACAAACGTTCCCCAGTTCGATGCAAAACACCTGACGAAGTCCGGAGGGCAAAACGGCCGAAACGTTTTGATAATAAAAACCAAGATGAGGAAGTCAGTCCGACAATCTCAATCAATTGTTTTACACTATTTTAAATATAGAAATCTGAAAAAAAAATTTACAGTTAGTGTAAATTAATTATCAATAGCTAATCTACATTAATTATATAGTATCAATATTAACATTTCTGCGCAATATCTTACTAAACCATGTAAACAGTTTTACTGCAACTCCGCATCAAATATGCTAATACAATTTCAATGACGAGACAGTTCAAGTCTAGAGAAAGTCCAGGTTTAGAAGAAGTCCAAATGAGAAGATGTCCAACTTTAGAGGAAGTTCAAATTAAAGGAGTTTTACTGTATATATATATATATATATATATATATATATATATATATATATATATATATATATATATATATATATATACACGAGAGGCGTTCCAAAATTAATGCCTCCTTTTGTATATTTGCTTGAATTGATTACAAATAGCATTGTGATGAGAACTGAACTCAAACATCTATGACTTCAAAGTTTCATCTCTTTCCTGAAGATATTGACAGTGTTGCGATCTATCTCTGCTCTACCGTATTTTATGACGGATTTTAACGTGAGAAGATTCCTATAGCGCTCCACTTCACAAAATTCAGAACAAACACTAGTTTACTTACAAAATCTGTCAATATTAATTTTTACTGATCCGCTCTAAAAATTAAACGAAAATTCTCTAAGCTAAATGTTTTACCAAAAACTGCCATTGCGTTGCATATAATACCCTCAGGCTACTTTGCAGCAAACTATAACATGGTTGTCTTCAACTCGAATGCAAACAAATTCTTGTTAAGCTGTCTTGTTAAATAATCAAATCTTACTCAAGTTTCAACGT
Organism: Euprymna scolopes; assembly: GCF_053919585.1. Taxonomy (NCBI): domain Eukaryota; kingdom Metazoa; phylum Mollusca; class Cephalopoda; order Sepiida; family Sepiolidae; genus Euprymna; species Euprymna scolopes. Next base: position 66,735,273 of record NC_136500.1, read on the forward strand.
TACGGATCACCACTGCTTTGTCCCCCTTACGCATATTAACTCGCTGGACAAGTGGTAACCCCTCATAATAAATATAGCTTCTAGGTGTATTAAATTGCCCAGTTTACGAGAAACAATATTAAAATCATATGCCCCAATTCAAAATACGTTTCGAAATATTTAATTAGAATTTTCACCTCCCAAAGAAATGTGTCTATTATTAGTTACTTTTCTTTATTTGTATGTATAATTTTAGTTTCATTTTCCATCAACAAATTAGAAAACGGCTAGTTTGATTAATATATTTGCGGCGCCAATCAAAACATTCTCAAACTGGAAGCTAAAAGTCGCTTTCACACGAGTTTTAGCTGACGAGTCGTGTTTTCTTTTCTTTAAACTGTATTATTAATTACGAAATCGATTATTTAGTTGAAAAGCTCATTCATTTTGCTTTAATAAAAATCGATGAAAGAAGCATCTTTTTCGTCTGGGAGATTTCATGACATTTTAACCATTTGAAAGTTTTTTTCTTTACATTTTTCTTGTTCCTTATTTATATTTTATAAGAGATGACATGTCTGCTTAATTAAAAATAAATCATCATTTGGTCTTTTACATATTCAGGAAATCACGCTGGGAAAACGGTGTCGTTTCAGGGTGAAATAAATCTTATTAGTTTTGAACACACATCTTACATGTCTTACTGCATTAAAGTCTTATCATTTTGACTAATGTTTATGCAGTGTTACCTTTTTTTATTCTCTCTCTATCTTTCTTTCGCTCTCTCTCTCTTTATCTATATATATATAATTATATATATATATTCCATTAATAATAATAATAATAATAATAATAGTTATCTTGTTTCCATTAGTAATAATAACATTAGTTATTTATCTTTTATTCCTTAATAATAATAATAATAATAATAATAATAATAATAATAATAATAATAATAATAATAATCTTTTATTCCATTAGTAATGATTATAAAATTATAGTTATTTATCTTTTATTCCATTAGTAATAATAATAATAATAGTTATTCATCTTTTACTCCTTAGTAGTTATAATAATAATAATAATAATAATAATAATAATAATAATGATAATAATAATAGTAATAATAATAAAATAATAATAATATTAGTTATTTATCTTTTACTCCTTAATAGTAATAGTAGTAATAGTAGTAGTAGTAGTAATAATAATAATAATAATAATAATAATAATAATCTTTTATTCCGTTAGAAATAATTATAAGATTAATAATAAAAAACTACTAATAATAGTTATTCATGTTTTACTCCATTAATAATAATTATAAAATAATAATAACACATCGACTGTCCTACTGACATATGGCCGAGTGGGCCTAGACGTTGTATCAAAGTTTACAGTTACCCAAATGTGCTTAGTTCAATCCTGAATGAAGGCAGTGAAAAGTAACGTCAAAAACAGAGAATCAGCAACTATGCCCCAGAGCCTAGCTGGAGTCCGAACACGGTACCCCCGTAATAATAATAAAGGGTTGGGTTCGAGACTCCTAAAAAACGGTTCCCCAGTTCGATACAAAACACCTGACGAAGGCCGGAGGGCAAAACGGCCAAAACGTTGTGACGATAACAACCAAGATGAGGAAGTCGGTCCGACAATTTCAATCTACCAAAAACTAATTCCAAAAACAATTAAATGAAACTTTCCGTCATATTATGTTTTTAATGTAATCCCCCCCCAATATAATTTGTCATATTTCGTTTTATTTATGAAATTGTTAGGTGCAAGTACAGAGTGATCTCATAAAAATTAAATTCATCGTTATTTTATGTTTCAAATATAATTCCCCCCCCCCCAAAAAAAAAAACATAAATTGTATTTGTCATGTTTGCCCGCCCCCTTAGTTCGACAAACTTGAAAAACTTCTACAGGTGACATGTCTCGTTGGACACTTGTTGGCCAAAATTGTAGGTGCTCAGTTTACGTTAAATATATATGTAAAAGTGATCTCCTTCTAAAATGTTAATTTTTTTCCAAATGTTTTTCATATTATTTATAAAGGCTGTTTAAATGTATTAGGCCCCCCAAAAAGTAGGTCTTCATTTTTTAAGGTGTAAAACGACGCTGTAAATTACCTTTCTTTTTAATTTTTTGTGTAAATTACCTTTCTTTTTAATTAGAAAGTTAAGTTTGCAATTGGTGAGTTTAACGTTGAATAAGAACAAAAAGTGTAAATTGTGGTATTTAGACGGGGGCAGTAGATCTTTATTTTTTAGGTGTTAAACGACGCTTGGTCATATCGTAAAAATTGACCGATTTCTGTATAGCCATTTAAAAAGTCATAAAAACAAACAAATGAATTTTTTTCAGTTTTTCGAAAGTCTTCCTTTTGGTTGTTTGGATATTTAAAAAAAACAATAAAAGCCAAACATTTAGAAATTTATAGAGATTACCAAATTTTATTTGATGATAGTTTTTTGTTTATGTTCCAAAGGACGAATAACTCTAAAAGGATTTTTTTTAAATCGATGTGGGAATAATAATTCCAAATAAATTTAATTAAATATATTATCAATATAATTATTGTTTAAAATTTATTAAATAACAATTTTAAATAGAACACTTATAACAATTCTCTCGCTAGAAACATTAACTAATATACCGCTATTTAATAAAATCGATTTTTCTTAATTTTATATAGTTTGCAAGAATCACACTATATATAGAAAAAAATGAGAAAGTAAAGTAAGGAAAATTTTGTATATATTAATCGAATTGTGAACAAACTGACAAACAATCAAACAAACAGACAGTAATACGAAGTTATATATATATATAGATATGTGTTTGTGTGTGTTAGTGTTTGTGTGTGTGTTAGTGTGTGTGTTAGTGTGTGTGTGTGTGTGTACACGACCATTAGCGTATTCCACCGGGTAAGCAGGAATTCTGTATTCTTTGGTTCCATTTATCAATATCTACAACAGCATAACTGACCTCATCTGATTTCAGACAAATTCTAACAAATAACAACTAAAATAATTCATTGCGAAATCAATTTAAACAAATAAATACTCGAATCTATGTTAATCAAACCCCAACAACGAACAATTGATAATATTGCCTACGAAACTAGTAATAATGTTCTTTTTACTACTTCACGTAATACAATTTATGCCGTAAGGCTAATGGTAGCATCACAAAATTTTACTTCTTAACGTAGTTCCTTGAATAGTTTGAAACAGTTCCATCGGCGTCTCACTGGCTTCATCCGGTTATTTTACAGCTACTTTTAAAGTTCTTCTGTTTCACAAGCTCTCGGGTTAATTTGCTTTATAAACTAATGGCTATTTGACAAAATATAGAACACGATGCATGAATATTTTTTATTTGAATGCACACACGATTATTTGAACATCTTATAAAATTTAAAATGGTAACATCAAGCAGCAACTGTTATGTTTGACAATGTTTCTTAACGGAAAATCGCTGCCTTCACCCCCACACACACCCACACACGCATATACACACACACATATATATGTGAGTATATATATATATATATATATATATATATATATATATATATATAAGTCAGATCAGCTTGCTTGCTTGGGCGTTTAAATTGTCCATCCGCTCTGTGACCCTCGGTTTATAAAAAACTAGTTTTATGGCCGCCCAATCTTAAGACTGATATTAAAAGTCATTGTTGCTATTCAAAAAGCATATACAAAGTCAACAATATTGTTTTCAGTTTTTATAAACTTTAACGTGTTTTCCTTACAAATAAATGTAATTTAACCTGCTTGAGTTAAAAAAAATTGATTCAAATATAAATATACCATATATAACTAAAATCGTATTTATAACCATATTTACTGTTTTTAGTAGCGCGCATGTGGATTGTAGCGATTTATTTTTGTGCAGGATTTACTTTTAAAAAAATTCTCCTCAAGGAGAGAGAGTGGCAACTTTGTTTTAGAAGTTCTTTTAGCAGGGTCTCCTTAACATTTATTAGTGCTAGCAGAAGTGTTTTGGAGGCTTCCTGAGTTTTTGTTTCACTCATCACTTGAAATGATGTTTTCTCAAAACAATAAAATCACTTTTTAATATGAATATTTTTATCTTACTTTTTAAGGGAAAACGGTTGTACTACATAAAAAATACTGACAGTAAGGAGAGGCAGACCTAACTTTTCTCAAAGTGAAAAGTCGCAAAAAATAGAAAACAAAAATAATGGTGAGGGTTGGTATGAAGGAGTCAACCTCAAGTCGGTGCTGTAAATTGATTCTGGAAATAAAGGATCGAATTAGTAGAACATTCTATGTGAAACTGATCCCCCTTTTAAATATCAAAATATTGATTTTTTTTTCATTTTTTTTAATAATCTGGTTGCTTATTGTCCAATAATCCGCAGAAATATTTGAAAACAAAAGAGGAAAATGAAAATATTGTGCGGTTCGTACGGTTCCCTTACGCTTTTGGTGTCAAGAATTATTTATTTATGATTATTTCAAACAATCTAGCGTGGTTTACATCCTAAAAAGAAATCAAAATCTACTTTTTTTGATAAAACGTTTCAATGGTTTAAAGATAATATACTAGTAATTTTTTTAATAATTAAAATTTAACATTAAACGTGGAGGGTACCTTTTCCTCTACAGATTTAACGTAAAAGTAGACCCCCACTTCTTGGCGACATAGCGAGACATGTTATTGTAAGTATTTTTTTCAAGTTTGGTGGCGAGGTGGAAGCAGAAAACGGGGACACTTGGTGGGGGTGAGGAACATACGTTCCAAACATTCTAAAAATAAGTAGAAACACTTCGAAACGTGCGTGTATGGGGAAGACTTAAAAATGTTTTTTTTTAAAGATTTGCTTTGAAAAGGTCTCACCGTTAAATAATCAGTTAATTATTATTTCCTGATATGTTTAAAGCTGTTTACACTCATATACACAAAGACACTAGAGTGGACCTGCACAATGCAAACTCTCTCCTTGTATTTGTTCTTTTGGGGTTATTTTTTTTGTTTAATTTTTTTTTTCAACGGATTATACCCCTCTTATATAAAATATTTTTCATTTAATCTAGGGGCATTGATCTCTTAACAATTATTATCTAATGTATTCTGTAACCAACTCGGGTGCACACTTGCAAAATTGCATACTATTTTTTACTAGTCACCATATTTGTTTTCACGCGCGCGTGCATTCAATTTTTTCGCGTTTATGCATTGATTCTGTATAGTCACTTGCACTTTTACACATTAATTATGTATACTTACTACTAGCTAGCTATGTCATATATTGACCTAAAGCATTACGGGTGGTCTAGTATATATATATATATATATATATATATATATATATATATATATATATATATATATATAATTGCGTCCAAAACTATGGGACAAAATTTTAAAACCTCATACTTGTTAGAAATAGCAACTGTGAAAAGCTGAAATTTTGACAAATGATAGTCGTTATTATCCATAATAACATACTAAAATTTGAATCATTTGCAAAGGATAGAAAAAGAATTATAACAATTATTAATTTATTTTCAAAATAGGAACGTCAAAAAGTAAGGGACAAAGTATGTTATTATTGTAATCGACAAAATCAGTAAAATATTGCATGTAGACTCTCCGGAGAAAGCGATGAAACAGCAAACTACATAATCATAAGAAAAACAAACTAATCGGACATGAATACAATAAAGCAGATTTGACTCTTTCAGAAAAATGCATTGGACTCTGGCAAACACTTGCTCTTTGAAAATTAGTACAGATACAAACGTCAGATGATATCAGAAAATAAACATGCTGCAGACATATTGTGTCCATGAGCGAATGGTAATTTTGTAAAGATACACGATATTCTCATGTGTGAGTAATTTTCAAGCCTGGTAGAGGGAGCCCATCTTCTTTACAGATGCTTAGACAATGTCATCAATCTATTTGTTCCAATACATGTTAATATGAATGTCAAGCCGAGGAGTTTTAGGAAGAGATCTCAGATAGGGTGTTATTAACCATGACTATCGATTGTTGAGAGGATTTCTTGTAATTGTCAAAGAATGGAAGCTTAGCATCCATATGGTCCCTCCCGGGTGCACCTGGTTATCTCGGACAAATCAATGCCGCCGAACTAATTAAGTTGTCGTAATTGTCTGATTGATACACATTGCTCTTTTTTACACAAGTGTCTGCTAATTAAAATTTCAGATGTATTTTGTTGAAATTTGACGATTTTCTTCCGCCATCTAAATACTGAGTTTGTTTTTGTGTTTGTGACTTTTAATTCTATTTCTGCTAATAGGTTGTCAGATATGACTTTCAGACGCATATGTTAGTCATTGCATTCTACCGTTGATTTTTTTCCATCGGCAAACACATCAAATTTAATTGACAGTTTACTTTGTTTTTTGTGCTTTTAGGTATTTTCTTTTTTAATTCTCAATTCAAATAGTTTGCGTGTCTTTTTTAGTTTTGTTTTTTCGCTAATTAAGTGCTTCGGAATTTCGAAAGATTATAACGCATTCTTCCTAGACAACAGTAACTTAGTGATGAACTGGATAGTTTTTGGTTTGTGGATTACATGTCCCCCCACACATCTCTCTCTTGCTCTCTCTCTCTCTCTCTCTCTTTATCTCTATTAATCTATCTATTTATCTGACAATCTTGTCGCCCGCTTTCTTCTTGTGCGTGCACGTTTATGTGTAATGCGTGTAAAAAATATTATAATAATAATAAAAATGCCTAGAGGAAGGCAAAACCTCCCTACCACTTCGGTAAGGTAATTTAAACAGGACAGTGATGTTTTCACTATAGTACCATCGCTAAAATATACAATTAATTAAACATACACACATACACACACACGCACATACACGCACACACGCACACACATACATACATATATATATATATATTCATATATATATTGGATATACATTGCTGATCAAAAATTTAAGACCACTTAAAAATCTTTAAAAAGAAACCTTTTTTTAAAGGATACATTTTAAACTCTTCCGACTTAAGGTTAGTAACACTACAATCTAAAAGGTTATGAAAACAAAAAGGTACATTCAAAAATTTTTATTTAAAAAATTGCTTTTGTATTAAATGATCAAAATTATAAGACTGTAAGATTTATAGTAATTCTAATGTTTTTAGTTTAGTTAGAGATTAGCAATCACTGTGTAAAAGTGTTACCATGCCTAAAGCAAGAAAACTAACCGAAGTTGAGCGCTATCGAATTCTACGATTCCATAAGCACGGTTTTTCACAGCGAGCGATAGCAGCTAAGGTAAATCGCAGTAAAACTTTTATTTGCAACTTTCTAAAGAAAACTGAGAATTATGGAAAAGTAAAATCCTTTGGTAGGTCGCCCAAATTTCTCCTGCATTGAGCAGAAGAATCAGAGGGGTTGTCATGAGTGTCAGAGTACTTTCTAGTAGTCAAATTACGGCGGTTACAGATGCCGACTGCAGTCTAATAACCATCAGATGACACAACAAAAAGGTATGGTAAATAAAAAACGTGAACAAATTCCTCGATTGCTTCCACGTCACCAAGTAGACCGCTTAAGATTTGGTCGTGAATACCAAACCTGGGACGTTGAGAAGTGGAAGAAAGTCCTGTTTTCCGATGAGAAAAAATTCAATTTAGATGGTCCTGATAGCTTCCAGCAATATTGGCATGACTAAAACATGCCCCTTGAAATTTTTATTCCACACGTCATAATGGTGGAGGGCCGTAATGGTATGTGGTGTCTTTTCTTAGAGAGGGACGATGGAGCTCCAGGTGGTGCAGGGTCGTCAAACAACAGCTAGTTAGTTTAGCATGCTACAAAAATCATCTTTGATGATGGAGAGGTCTTCGTTTGTGTGAGGATGGATGGTTATTCCAAGAGGATAGTGCTGCAATCTATACTGTAAGATGAACCTTGAGCTTTCTGCATCTCTTGGGACATTCTGCATGCTTACCGGACTTGAACCCAATTGAAAATGCTTGGGGGACGGATGGCAAGAGAGCTTTATCGAAATGGCAAACAATATTCAACAAAGAATGAACTTCGTGAAACAATCTTCAGAATCTAGAGCAGGATCCCCCGCACCTTAATGGACACCCTTATTTCTAGCATGTCCATAAAATTATTGAAGTCATTAAAAGCAGTGAAGATAGAACTTATTATTAAGTTTGATTGTTGAATGTTTTCATACACGTTTCATACACGTTTTGTACGATTTAATAGAATTTTTGTCTTTGGTCTTATAATTTGTATCATGTGTAAAAAGCCTAATTTAATAAAAATGTAAATTTAAAAAATAAATCTTTGGAATGTAGCGTTTTGTTTCGATAACCTTTTAAATTCTAGTATTGGTAACCTTATATCGGAAGAGTTTAAAAACTACCCTTAAAAAAAGTTTTTTTTTTAAAAGATTTTTAAGTAGTCTAAAACTTTTGATCAGCAGTGTATATAGGCAGTATATTATCATTGATACAAGTGTCATTATAAAGCATGAAACGTTTCTGTTTCACTATTTTCTTATTTCACTATTTTGCATTATAAAAATTCTAAACGTATTTATATATATATATTACCGTAACCAGCAACACAAGAACTCCAAAACTGGTGAAAGTATTCTAAAAAATATAATCCGTCGATACGTAGTTCCCAATGATAACAAAAATACAATGTATTATCTCTAATACTACGAACACGTTATCGCAAAGACTAACTCTCCACTTTCCGATTCTGTTTCTATATCGCAACATTTGGGAAAACATGGCTGCCATCATTCTGAATCATGGTTGAGAATACGAAAGTCTTGAAAAGCGAAAATAATATTAATAGATTAAAGATACATGAAGCATTATATATTAAGACAAAGAAGCTTCAGATAAATAGCATTACTTACGAGTGCAGTCGAAACATTTTAAAATGGCTATAGTAGACAGTTTTAATTTTAAATATGTATACGTATAAAAAAAAATTGTCCGTCTACCTGACTCGTTATTAGCTACCACGTGACCGTGACAAATACACACACACACACACACACACACACACACACACACACACACACACGCACACACATATATATATATATATATATATATATATATATATATATATATATATATATAATTAAAAATACGGCGATACGGTTTAGGATAATGGAAATATTCCTAACGAAAGCGCTCGCCAAAAGAAACCTATAGATCCAACCTTAACAATTATGAAAAAAAAAAAAAAAACGCAAAAAAAGTATTCGGAGATTGGAGAAGATAAAAAAAAAGAAAATAGTATACTTTTTAATAACACTTGTCTCAATATATATATATATATATATATATATATATATATATATATATACATATATATATATATATAATTATTTCCAGAGCCCAAATAACGCTTCAGCCCACAAGAGCCATGCCAGCCAACGAATCGGAAGTATAAGACTCGATTTTCGCCCTCATTTGGGTTCATCAGTCAGACATATCCGCACCAGGGATTTGAATCCCGAACCTCATACATGCAAGGCAAGCACTCCACCAACTGAGCAAACGCCCCGCACACAAAAAACCCTATTAACCAACACAGATCAAGCACACCGCGACAAAATCAAGCTGTGGAATAGACCTACTTTATCTCGACAAGGGACATGATCATCCAACAAGCTGAACCTCAAGCCAATGTCTCACAAGTAGTGATTTTGAGCTCGAAAGGACGACCCCATTTCAAACCCGAGCCTCCTGCATGCGAGATGAAGTAGGTGTATTCTATGGCTTGATTTCCTCGCGGTTTACTTGATTTGTGTTGGTAAATAAAATCTCTTGGTGCGGGGCGTTTTCTCAGTTGGTAGAGTGCTTGCCTCGCATGCAGAAGGCTCGGGTTTAAAATTCCACATACGGATATGTTTGACTGATGAGCCCGACTGAGGGCTAAACTCGGGTCTTAGACTTCCGGTTCGTTGGCTGGCATTGCTCTTGTGGGCTGCGGCGGTATTTGGGCTGTGAAAATAATTATATATAATCTTTCACATTCTGAAAATTTATATAGATATTACGGAAATATTGATTAGCTAATTTCTTAAATGTAATTATGACGAGGACGTCGTCGTTGAATTTTCCTTCCTTTGGGCTGTGGAAATAATTATATATAATAACTCACATTCTGAATACATATATATATATATATATATATATATATATATATGTATATATATATATATATATATATTGATTAGCTAATTTCTTCAATGTAATTATGACGAATGCGTCGTTGTTTTTTCTGTTTATAAGAAAAACCATAACATAAAGGTCGCAAGTATATATATATATATATATATGGACGAATGTTTATTTAAATAATCGTTCGGACAGGTTAATTTCGGCCACCGATTCCGTAGTCAAGGGGGTAGGACTGCCGACTGTCATCACGACGGTTCTAGGTTCGATCCTCGGCTTGGGAGAGGTGCTAGTCTAGCGGCACTGATGAGTTGTGATACAACGAAACAGGTCTGTATGTCGATGACTAAAATATATTTTATATATATATATATACATTTGTATATATTTATATATATATATATATATATATATACATATATATATATATAAGATTTGGTTATGGTTTCGATTACAATTGATGTACCCAAGTCATATATATATATGGTAAATAAAATCTCTTGGTGCGGGGCGTTTTCTCAGTTGGTAGAGTGCTTGCCTCGCATGCAGAAGGCTCGGGTTTAAAATTCCACATACGGATATGTTTGACTGATGAGCCCGACTGAGGGCTAAACTCGGGTCTTAGACTTCCGGTTCGTTGGCTGGCATTGCTCTTGTGGGCTGCGGCGGTATTTGGGCTGTGAAAATAATTATATATAATCTTTCACATTCTGAAAATTTATATAGATATTACGGAAATATTGATTAGCTAATTTCTTAAATGTAATTATGACGAGGACGTCGTCGTTGAATTTTCCTTCCTTTGGGCTGTGGAAATAATTATATATAATAACTCACATTCTGAATACATATATATATATATATATATATATATATATATATATATATATGTATATATATATATATATATATATTGATTAGCTAATTTCTTCAATGTAATTATGACGAATGCGTCGTTGTTTTTTCTGTTTATAAGAAAAACCATAACATAAAGGTCGCAAGTATATATATATATATATATATGGACGAATGTTTATTTAAATAATCGTTCGGACAGGTTAATTTCGGCCACCGATTCCGTAGTCAAGGGGGTAGGACTGCCGACTGTCATCACGACGGTTCTAGGTTCGATCCTCGGCTTGGGAGAGGTGCTAGTCTAGCGGCACTGATGAGTTGTGATACAACGAAACAGGTCTGTATGTCGATGACTAAAATATATTTTATATATATATATATACATTTGTATATATTTATATATATATATATATATATACATATATATATATATAAGATTTGGTTATGGTTTCGATTACAATTGATGTACCCAAGTCATATATATATATATATATATATATATATATATTTACATAGGCGTTCCCACTTATCAAGGCCGATCGGCCACTCAAGGATAAGGGTTAAAGAGTGTAGAGTAGTCAAAAGGACAATATAGTAATCAATAGTAATGGAAGTTCGTTAAATTTGTTAACTTAAGTGGAACGGCTTATCAGAAACTTGTTCGCGTTGGACTTGACGACAACCATATTATAGACAGCTGGAAAGCAGGAAAACGGAAGACAATTCCACAGGCGTGCAGTTCTAAGAAAGAAGCTTTGATCATGGAATCTATGTTTAGGTTTAGGCATAGATAAAGAGTGTGGAAAATTATTGATAATGTTTTCAGCTAGTTTAGTGTTTCTTGTGAAAGTTTGGCGAGGGGGGACCATAGATTGAAGCTCAGTCGAACACTTTCCATGAAAATAACGATACAGCAGAGACAAACTCGCAACATCTCTTCTGTGAGATAGAGGTTGCAGCGAAGAGAAAAGGACATCTCCCACCAGGCCACGAAGTCTATTTTGAACCCTATCAAGCCAGGACAAGTCTTTTCTAGCAGCTCTTGCCCATATGTGGCAACAGTATTCCATCCTTGGACGTTACTGGCTCTTATGTAGATAGAGAATTGCATTAGCAGTGAGATATCTACTGGATCGATAGAAGGATCCGACCATTTTTCCAGCGGTCTTGGCAACAGGTTTGATGTACATATTCCATTTAAGATCAGGAGTAAAGGTGAAGCCCAGAAGCCTGTCAAAACTTGAGACCTCCCCAAGACAAAAGCCATTCATTTTAATTGATGCCAGATGGGGCTCAGAACGTTGATGATGTAAGGATAGAAGCTTGGTTTTAGATGCATTAAAAGTAACCAACCACTCCTTTCCCCATTGTACAACGTGATCAAGATCAGAGGAGAGAGAATCGGAGAGAACTTGGTCGTTTACTGTCTTAGATGTGCTACCATAGATGGTAGTGTTATCAGCAAAAATGTCTACGAATGATGTAAGGATGTGATTTGGAAGATCATTAATGTAGATCAGGAAAAGAGTTGGGCGCAGGATGGACCCCTGAGGGACTCCAGCATTTATACTGTGAACTTCTGATTTTTGCCCATCAACTACTACTCTTTGAACCTTTCAGAGAGAAATGATTTAATAATTGAGAAGACATTTCCAGATATACCATAGCTGGATATCTTGTGAAGTAAACCTTTATGCCATACACGATCAAAGGCCTTTGATATGTCAAGAGCAATTGCCCTTGAAAGGTTGCCTCTGTCGAGAGATTCGCTAATCCTATGAGATATAACTGTAAGCACATCTGCTGTAGATCTAGCAGAACGGAAACCATATTGTGTGTCACTAAGAAGGTTATTTTTGCTGAGATGGTTGATTACTTCTCTACGGAAACTATCCTAGTCAGCCATAGTGTATCGATATACTGTACGATGGAGAGGTACGTCTGAGGACTTATTACATTTCATTTTTATCCGTATTGATACAACTGAGTGGTCGGAAGATCCAAGAGGAGACAGAACGGAAACTGAACATAGTTCAGGGCAAGTTGTGAGAAAAAGGTCTAGGAGACTTGCATACTGGCCGTCATTGTCGGGCACACGGGTGGGTTCGTGAACAATCTGAGTGAGGTCATAAGCAATGGAGAAATCATGACAGAATCCCCCCTCAACATCGGTCTTGTTTGAGTGGGTCAACCATTCCACATTGTGAACATTGAAGTCTCCACATACGTGAATGTTAGCTGAAGGATATACTGATAGAACTTGGTCAATTTTCTCAGATATGCTTTTAAAGATAGTAACGCCGCTGTTATGGGGGCGATAGAGAGTAAATATAAATGCCGTAGTGTGAGCTAGTGCTACTCGGAAGCACATATAGGGTAAGTTAGGATCTTCTCTGGAGATGTCCCTACCACATGGAAAGTCATCTTTTATATAGGCACATATTCCATGCCCATGGCGATCGTGGGGGTCAGATTTGGAAGTTAGGTTAGAGTATCCTTTAATTACGAACTCATTTAGGGAAATAGTCTGTCCAATTCCAGTTTCGCTTAAAAATAAAAGGTCTGGTTTAGTTTCCTGTAATTGGGCTTCAACCTCTGGAAGGTTAGAACGTAGACCCCTGATGTTGGAGAAGGAGACATGGTAATGGGGGTCTACGTTGGAAGTTTCAGATCCGGGTTTAATCGTGTATTTTTTATTGAAACTTGTCATGATGGAATTTTGGAGTTTGTGGACTAGGTCGTCAGACTTGCTTAGAGCAGGACAGAGAGGGGAAACAAAGAGAGAAAAGTAAGGAAGAATTTTTTTTTGTAGCACATGATAAGGAAAATCCGTAACAATTACCCACATGAGGCCCCACCAGAGACTACTGCATGGTCCAGAATTCATTCACCAAATGGCAATACAGCAGCCCCAGTACTTTGCGCCTGCTGATACGACAGCCTCCTTAGTGGTTAATCCAAGGTTCGGGTCCCTGACTATCAAGCGGATAACGTCAACCCAGATAAAACGTTTACCTCCAGCACCCTTACTAGTGACATGACTAGAAGGATAGACATAGAACAGAAAATTTCCGCCATCTCTGTCGACTGTCACGCAAAAATGCATATATAAATATATAAATATATATATATATGTATATATATAAATATATAAATATACATATACATATATTTATATATTTATATATATATACATATATATATATATTTATATATGCATATATATGTATATATATTGAGTAAAATGTTTCAGAACTTTGAATTTAAACGCAGTTTCCAAAGAAAAACAAACAAAATCAATAGATTGTACGATCCTTTCGGAAACGATTTTTTTAGTGAAATAGGCAATATTTCTTGAGCAATAATTTGATAAAAGATTTTCTTTAAACAAAGTTTACTCATCAACAAAAATATGGGGTAGAGGGTTAAAGAAACAAAAAAAAAACTAGCATTTTTTTGTAGTAAGGCAGATATTCCTTTCTTGCGTTCGCTTTTAACGCTTTTTTATTATTTCAGTCCATCTGTTAAATGTTGTCTCATTTATATTTATGTATTATATATATATATATATATATATATATATATATATATATATATATATATATATATATATATACATATGTATTATTTTTGAAATCGTCTCTTTATACAAAATAAAAATCGATGACACATTTACTCTATAATAATCTGCAAGAATTAAAGTATCATATATAAGTGTACTTTATGACCAGGCTACAGCGGGCGTCCCTGCTAGCTTAGTTAAATATATTTTCAGATTTATCAAAAGAGATACTATAATATCAGAGCGTTTCCATTTTACGCTGAACATCTACGGAACACCAACATAAGTATATTACATATGAATGAGTCTCTTGTGGAATTTCCACAGTTCCACTCGTTATTATTACAACGACCGTTTACCATTGATTTCTCTTAGGCAGTGGCTGTTGATCTCCACTGAAATTTTAGTAGCAATAAGCCTCCCCGACGTCTCAGTTCTGTTCGCACTTATCCAGCGGAGGTCTGGCCAGCGCTCTTTTCTTGCTTTCTATCGTCCTTGCCCCTTCTCAACTATTTGGCATCAGTCTTATGGGAAGGGCGGTGATGGGTCAATAAGAAGAAATGAAAGAGGTAATAGAGAACTTGTGGATGTGCAACTTTAATGTTCTTGGTTCTATGTAACGCTTCTTCATGTTTTGCCTCTTCATTAGTTTGTCTGGCCCCGTGCATGTATCTCATTCAAGGTTTTCCTTAATATTTCAGCATTATCGTTCTTCGTTGCATCTTACAAGCATTCCTTTAATTTTAATTTCTCCCATTCTTTTATTAAAGTCTTTTTCCGGAATTGTTACTAATGCTCCTACTATTATAGGTATTATTTGAATTTGTTTTTATTATCCATATCTATCTCTGCCTTTCTGCTCTCTGGCTAGCTCTGCGTATTTGCTCCGATTTTCCTTTTTCTTTGATATTCACACTGTAGTCAGCTAGAACAGCAAAGTCTAGGATTTGACAGGATTTTTCTTTCTTGTTAATTATTACGACATCCGGCCTTCTTGCCTGGACGACTTTATCTGTTTGTATGTCCATGTCCCATAGGATTTTGAAATTCTCGTTTTCAAGTATTGTTGCTGGCTTTTGCTTGCACCATTTGTCTGTGCGTTCGAGATGCAAGTATTTGCATAATTCTCAGAGTACTGCCGCACACATTGGTAGTGTCTGTTCTTGTATTCCATTTAGGCCGGTTTGCTGCATTTGCTTACTGTATGGTTTATCGTTTACTATATGATTTATCGTTTCGTCTCTTTGAACGCAGAGTCTGCATTTACCGTTTTCTTGTGTTTTGTCGATCTTTGCTTTAATGTGGTTGGTTCGTATGAAGTTATCTTGTGCTACAATTAATAAGGATTTAGTTTCTTGGTTTGTGTGTCTATTTCGCATCCATATCCAAGTGTTGCTGTTGTTATTATTATTATTATTATTATTATTATTATTAATAGTAGTGGTATTAGTAGTATTATCGTTGCTGTTATGTATTACTTGCTCTTGTTATTATTTATCAATTTGATCCGTAATAATTTAACAGAAGCCTCGTGATTGAAAATCTTATTTGCTGTCGAATATATTGTAAATATGTTACAAACAATTCGATAGGGTTGGGTTAAGAATGTTCAGGTTCATTAATGCTTGAATGAAGATCCGGACAAAAGCTTTGTCATAACAACGTTCCGATGGCCGCGTTGGACTAGAGTACTATACCACAGGAATGTCAAGAACAAAATGCAGACCAGAGGCGCGGAAGGATTGTCAAGTGACGCATTAACAATGGCCTTACGAGATTGCGCACGCGTTCGCCAATATTTCTGGAAGGTTTCCTATCTTTCCGTTTCATTTAGCAGACGATGGGCCGACCGTGAATCTGCTGTTTCCATTTAAATTGCTTCATTTTTGCTATACAAGTTATACCGACTCCAAGCTATCCCCTAAAAACGAGAAACTAGTAATACAACTATTAAATATCGAAACTATTATGTAAAATTGTATT